>NC_056750.1:264384718-264499718 GCF_019279795.1 Protopterus annectens
TTGATATATATAGTAAGGATGGGTGTGAGGGGCACAGCCCCCCACCTTGATGGTATATACATAGTCCAGTGTGGCTGCGTTACATTGTGGGCAAGTGTTTACTTGCCCTGAGAAAAATCGGCCTTCAAGATTATAAATATTCATTATTTTCTCTTCAGCAATATGCCATTTGGTGTTGTGGGATTTGTGATTTTAAAGTAGATCCATATATGTATATATATATATATATATATATATATATATATATATATATATATGTGTGTGTGTGTGTGTGTGTACTAAAAATAATGGTGAATTTGGACAAAATGCATGTATTTCAATTTAGTGACAGGAAGAATATATGTATGAGGCTGAATTTTGTAACCGCAGTATAATACTGTTTATATATATATATATATATATATATATATATATATATATATATATATATATATATATAAGAACTACCTGACCAACACAGCTGTTAAAACATTAATGAAAAACTATAACAAAACAATATATGATAAAATACCACTAAATGCTTTCACAAACTTAATCCCTTCATCAGTATAATTGTTTGTTTGTCTTTTTGGCTTTTCCCGGTTAAGGGTCACCACAGCGGAACTCCGGTCCACTAATGATTGGCAGTAGATTTTCATGAACGCCGAGGTGCCAGCTCGACATTCAACCTTCAACGAAGGCACGCCCATTTACACATGTCTTTCGAATGCCCACCCAACCGCGGGGAGGACATGCAGACTCCACACAGAAGGCACTACCCGCACACCAGCCGAGAATCGAACGGGAGAACCTCTTGCTGTGAGGCAACAACGCTACTGCTGCAGCACCACAGATGTCCCTTCATTAGTATAATACTGTTACTAAATAGCAAGTGACCATACAGAAAGGCATTTTTTTTTACAATCACTACAAAAATAAAAGTAGCATCAGGAACCAGCAGGGTGAACACAGTGGACATGTTATCACTTCAAGATTTACATTAGCAACTGTGTTTCATACTGCTAGGTAAAGTACCATTCAAATCCCATTCAGCATTCTTTCCTGTAACATGCACTGAACCAATCAGTTGGGGTTTCTGAGTAGGAGTTGCCATTTTCATGAGATTATTTCACTGTTAACCTCACTGCTATGAAATAACTGCCATTTGCTTGCATGTCCAGTTATAGTACATGGTTTTCCAAGTGCTACAGCAAGCGTATTTGCTTCTTAACCCATCTGAGTGCTTGCAGCATGGGTGATGCCTAACTGAGGGTCTGATTGATCTCTATCATCCAGTATTTCCTTTGATCAAAGATTCCTAGGACAGTAATATGCAATTAGTCTATAGACCATTACAAGTCTAATCAATAAACCATATTCAAAAGTTCCCTAGAGCCTCTATGAGGCCAACACAAGATAGAATGGGGGAGAATTTGAGGCTGCCTATCCAATTATCTAGGTTTACCATAACAATGACAAGGGTGCTACTCTGCTTGGCATGGACTTTAACTTTGATACAGTGGTAATAGATATGTTGGGATATCAATTTTTCATGCCAAAATGTCTTACTTATCTGTCGATAAGGACTTAGGATCCTTTAACTGGGTATTTGAGGATCCTTCTGTTCTGCAAAGGAACTGGAGGTCATGGAGGGTGAGATCTTTCATGGATCAAAAAACTACACACTGTTCACTACAAAGGACTTTATAAGATACTGAATACTGAGAATGAACTGGTGGTCCCTGCAGATAACAGAAGGTCTTGACCATTGACTGGTGATTTGCAACTTACAAAGATTATACTGTATGAAATACGGTTTGCCCATTTTTCAATGTTCTGCATTATTCCGAAAAAATTGTTTTGTATAGTTTCATGCAGCAAGAGTTAGTTATGTGTTTGCATCTGCTATTAAAATGACCTTCCATATCCAAACAGTTAGTATTTGGTCATTTTAAATGACAAATCAGGCATTTCTTAAACCTGAAAAGCAGGCACATTCATTGAATGAGACAGAAAAAAAGGCCAATTCAGTCTTGCAGATTCTGGAAAACATTTTTTGAAAGTGCTGAACCAAATTTTGTTTTGATTAGTGTTTAATTAAAT
The DNA here is from genome assembly GCF_019279795.1 of Protopterus annectens. Taxonomy (NCBI): domain Eukaryota; kingdom Metazoa; phylum Chordata; order Ceratodontiformes; family Protopteridae; genus Protopterus; species Protopterus annectens. The sequence continues at coordinate 264,386,801 of NC_056750.1, forward strand.
ATTCATTTAAATCTCCAACATTTATATGTCATTTTATTTGCACTGTTATACTTTGCAGCTGCCTTTTGAACATTTACATTTGCATTTCTGTCACATTCATAAACACCAGTGCCTCTACATTTATTTATAATATATTGTGTTTGCATGGATGAAAAAATAAATAAATAAAAATAAAACATGTGTGTGTGTGTGTGTGTGTGTGTGTGTGTGTGTGTGTGTGTGTATATATATATATATATATATATATATATATATATATATATATATATATACTCAACAAAACAAAATAACCAAAGTCCTCCACTGGTTCTGAGTTTTATTAAAACAGAACTTCATCAGAAAATAATGTCTTAAATAGTAATGTCTTGTAAATCACATGTGTAAAAGACACCAATCCTGTGTAAACACATAAATTCAAAACTAATTCCTATAACTTTTCATATTTGAAAATAAATTAAATTAATATTATACATATACAAATGTAATTAATATATGTATATATAAAATACAGAAAATACAAAACCTAAAATTTAGATTTGAGTAAAAAACATTTGATGTTAATTACACCATTTAAGCCAGGTGGCTCATCTGCATTCAACCTGATTTGCCTATAATTCCCACTAAATAAGGAATCATCCACCTTTTCTAAAACTGAGAAAGTGAATTACAAATACAACCCTTTGTTAAATTCCACTATTGCTGTATTTAACAAACAATGTGAACAAGATTTTAGGTCCATTGGCAGAAACAAGGAAGGGCCATTGAATTTGTCTGAATTTACATATTTTGGCTAATGGTTATGAAAGCTGACAAAGGTGGAACAATAGTGCTAATGAACCAAGCTGATTATGTAAAAGCTATGAACACAGTTTTAGCTGACCAGACTACTTATCTTAAAGTCAATACAGATTTTGTGCAAAAAAGTTTTGCTAAACTAGACAGTAGTCTTTTTGAAATGTTATGTGAAGGAAGTTTAGATTACAAAACACACTCCTTCTTATATACAGAGTATCCCAAGATAGCTGTGTTATTTGGCATACCCAAAGTGCACAAATTACAGGAGCATTTGCCATTTAGACCTATTATTTCAGCTAGAAACTGAAACAATTTCAGTGTGGTTAGACGACATTTTGAATCCAGTAGTACAACAGTCTAAGTTTTATCTTAGAGACTCGTGGCACCTTTTGGAACTATTGAGAGAAATCAATGTAGAACAGGATAATGTGTTTTTTGCATCCTTAGATGTAGTGTCATTGTACACTTGCATCAACCAGGTAGAAGGCATTGAATACATGAGAGATTATCTCAGTAGGCACACGCAATTAGGACAAACTAAGGTACACATTTGTTGTAGTTTAATGGACCTAATATTGGATAATAATTTTTTTAGGTTTGAAGAAAGTTTTTTCAAGCAAATATCAGGTGTATAGTCATGGCATCTTGGGAAGACAAATACATGACTGGACATTTAGACACAGGAAACATTGTCTTTTACAGGAGATACATTGACGATTTGGTGTTTTTATGGAAAGGTGATTTTGATTCCTTTACCAATTTTTTGGAAAAGTTAAACACCACTACTGACTTTTTGAAATTCACTATGGGTGAATTTGGAAAATCCATTAATTTTTTGGATTTACACTTGTATATTGACAGTACCAAATAAAGGTTTTCACAGCAGCATTTATAGAAAACCCACCTTTGTCAATCAATATCTCCACCAGGACAGTTTGCAGGAGTAGTTAAGGTCAGTTCATTCGTCTTAGTAGGCTGACCAGTGAAGACAGTGTTTTTGTACAGAATTAGTTGATTTTTATTCAGACATTGTGGCTTGATCACATAATACAAGAGGTCAAGGTATTGAGAGATGACAAGGCTAGGCCCATTTTAAAAGGTCCAATATCACAAAGCAGTATCACAGATTGTTCTAGTGCATGTAAGAACTTTGTTTTATCATTTCCTCTACCTATTACTAATGAAATGGACATTATTAGGGGAATGGTGCTTAACAATTGGAGAATTATAGCAGGCAATCAAGATTTATTGAAAGCTATTGGTAAAGGTCCTTTATTTACATATAAAAAAGTTACTAATATTAAAATGATTTTGGAAAAAGGAGACAGAAGCTTTTTTGGTTACTCAAATTCTCTGGTTGGAACATTCCCTTGCAACACTTGCAAGCAATGTAGGTTCATTAGTGGTACATCCAGTGTTTTTTTGAAACACTGTAAGAAAGAAATCAAAGTAAATGGATATTTCACATGCAAAAGTAGTAACATAGTGTACATGGCACAGTGTGCAACATGTGAACACTACTATATTGGGAAAACTATTAGAACATTGAACAAAAGGATAAATCTAGCCATTAAAAAGAAAGATATGTCAAACGCTCTAGCCAAGCATTCACTAGCTTGTCCTTGTTTCAAAAAATTCACTTTCTCAGTTTTAGAAAAGGTGGATGATTCCTTATTTAGTGGGAATTATAAGGTACATTTGGAAGCCATTTGGCAAATCAGGTTGAATGCAGATGAGCCACCTGGCTTAAATGATGTAATTAACATCAAATGTTTTTTACTCAAATCTAAATTTTAGGTTTTGTATTTTCTGTATTTTATATATACATATATTAATTACATTTGTATATGTATAATATTAATTTAATTTATTTTCAAATATGAAAAGTTATAGGAATTAGTTTTGAATTTATGTGTTTACACAGGATTGGTGTCTTTTACACATGTGATTTACAAGACATTACTATTTAAGACATTGGAAAAAGTTGGGTGCAAAAATTCAGGTGGCTTTTCGTCTTTCTCAGAACCAGTGGAGGACTTTGGTTTTATATATATATATATATATATATATATATATATATATATATCTACAGATCATTATGTAGCAGAATTAGAACAGCTAAAGACATTAATAATTTGATTCTTTTGGATATGTCTGACATGGTGATACCAGACAAACTCGAAGTTGTAGTTTGTAATCTGGTATTTTCCAAAAGACAAGCAAAACAGTAGCAAATATATTTAGCAGGAAATAAACTGTTTTTGCAGCTTCGTTATCAATTTAGGAAACAACAAAACCAGATATAAATGATATTGAGCTGTTTCTGTTTTTTTAACAATTTCAGTATCAGGACTGTGTCATATGCATTCATTTCAAATCTGGCTTTGTGGTCGGTGAATTGCTCTGGAATGAAGCCCTGTGTCCTGTGAGCCACTTCATTTAATTTGAATAATTTTGAAAGCTTTCACATCGGAAGACAGCAAGATAACAGCGTGATGAAATAAAACACGTTGTGGCCCTGCTGCAATGACTTTTAAACAGTAATTAATCAGTCATACAGCTAAATTACCTAACCTGTACAACAGCTGCTGAAACTACCATACTACTATAACAATATGCCCCTGAGAGTTAAGCCAGTTGTTTGGGATTTGGGAACTTACACAGACAGTGACCTAACTTTTGAAAAATATGTGCCCACTACTGTAAGAAGGTTCTTCTATATTGCACAGCTTATAAATAAAGGGATTGGGCCTAGATCTAGAGATGTCATTTTCCCCCTTTATTCACTCCTCATTAGACCGGTCATTGACTATAATGTCCCCTTTGGCATGTACTGTCCAGATGCATGCAACAACTGGAACGCCCTCAGAGATACCTTACTAAAAGGATACGAGGTCCATAGAACATGTCCTACATGAACCAGCTCAAAGCCCTGTCACTATACTCAGTATCCTACAGACAGCTAAGAGGTGACCTGTGTCTGGCATAGAAGGCATCTTCTTACCTAATACTTATGGATTTACTGCACATCAAATGGAATCAGAAAAACTTGGTCTAGGGATCTAAACCTCTTCTGCAACATCAACAGAGCAGTTTGTAGGGACAGGAATATCTTGCAGAGGATACCACTGCTCTGGAACAGACTTCCCAGCCACATAAAACAAGCTCATCCCTGTCCATATTCAAGAGCAACTACAGATGGATAATAGAAAATTTACCCCAGGACTGCCCCCTGTACTACCAATGGACAGAGGTAACACCTAAATGCTTTAATCCATGCATGGATCCTTTCGAATTATCTGTGCTATGATCCCAGTTATTCTCAGTAGGGGTAATATATAATTATCAACAAAGGGATGGGTAAGGTCAGTCTAACACCAGACTGGATAGGTTAATTCAAGCACCAAAAGGGAACTTGCTAGGCTTAAAATGGCCCACAAGGGCAGCTAGCCTAGTACTTACTTAAGAACCCATGAACTTATTAACAACAGGAACAAGCCACCAGTGATAAAGCACTCAGTAAGAAGTTACTAACATAGCAGCATGCATTTCAGTTAAAACATATAGATGTGCTACCTGAAGTCTAACAATTTGACGGGGATGAGTATCCTAGAACACTGCTATAGTAGTCACCTTCTTGTTTATATATTTTATTGGTGATATTCAAATAACAAAGTGCTTGTAACTTCTTGCCCTACCACTGTAGAAGAATGTTAGCTACTAAAACCTACTCACTGCCTTCTCTGAAACCCTATTAACTTGATTGCTTTATAAGTTATCCAATCAGCATTTTCACCTGTGAAGTCTCTACAGAAAGCAAAGGGGTGGGGGCTTCTGTAATGATACTGAATACACTACGCCTAATTCTACTAAGCAACTATAGCCAAGTAATATAGACTATATCATTCATATTACTTCATGCATGGTTATGAAGGGGCCATTAAAAAATATAAGTAACTCAGGACAAGTCACATAGGAATATTTGGAGAATTTGAAAATGTTTTTGCTGCTGATTTCACAGTACAAACTGCATGTTATCCTCATTGCTGCTTAACAATGTTTGTTAGCATAGTGGCTAACTGAACTTATACTGAGTGTTTGCTGTTAGACAATGCTACTTTTTGTATGGATGCATTAGTTCTGATTAGTTCTGATTATGACACAGACACAACGCAGTCAGAAACATCTTGTGCTGTTAGGCATGGAACAGGCAATGGAATAGAAGTTAAGTTTCAGTGTTGAACTCCCTGAGGCCAAGTTGCACTTCCAGTTTTCCATTGATCAATGCAATCTCTGCTGGCCCTTCCATTTCTCTGTGCACAAGGAGAATCCGTGTCTCTACTGATAAGAAACAATGAATGCTATTCCCTTAATAATAATCACTTCTTGCTTTATATTTTCAAGTGGCATAAATGCAAATATGCAGGTCCTACGGTATTATTCTGACACAGAAATACTCTTTCTGTATCATCACATTTTGCTTTAGGTTTTGTTTCAGTCTGGTAAGATGTTGCTAAAAGACTGCAATATCATGATCTGTTTATATTAGTCTTTACCAAAATGTGTCAAAAATGGGCAATGTCATATAAATGTATGTCTTTTATAGTAATAGCAACCATGAGACCTTTTATTTCAGTAATCATATAACACTTCAAATGCCGAGTGCTGACAAACTGAAATAAAAGACCAAAAACCCAGAGAAAAGTGAATCTCAAAAACCGCTCTTCTCCTTAAAACTTCTTTATGGAGGTGGGGCAAGGCCCCCCTGCACCCTTCACATGGGGGGCAAGCCCCCTTCCCAAAATTATATGTACCAACTCCAAGATCGCCATACCTTGGAGAAAAGGGAATATTCTAAGAAATGGCATCTCAGACTTAGTATATCTAATTCTGTTCTTTTGGCCATTTAGTTTCTGTATTCCAGGACACCCTCTAGCAGGTCCCAACATTTCAAATGGTTACAAGGAAAATGTTTACATTACCATGTCTCACTAGTATTTTTTGTTCCACCTTAACATTATACAGTTTAGTCTGTCTGTCCTTAAATACATCCTTACATTTTGTTCTTGTGGAAGCATCTCTCTGTCAGCTAACTTCATCAAGTTTTGGTTCTGTTTGCACTACAGAAGGAATTTTATTGCTGAAAGTGTAACTGAACAGACTATTTTCAGGTGACACTCCTATAATCAGGGGTACTGCACTCCTCTAGCACCTCAACATCACAAAAATGTGCTATCCTCACAGTACCCATTTAATGGATGCTATCCTAACAGCCTTACCACAATTAGACATAAACCATTCCACCACATAATTTGATCATGGCCTCATGAAAGTTATCATTCTGTGCTGCATGCCTAAATCTACATAATGCTGACAGTTAAGAAATGACTGAATGAAGGCCTTTGCCTCTTTAATAGTCTGTGAGATTCCAAATGAAGCTCATATATTTTTCAGTATTAAGAAACTAGTCTTTGTATCTGTTAACCTTTTGGGTTCCTTCATTAGAAATCTGGGTTAGTTATCGGTTAGAATAAATGGATATTCTATTGCATCTACTAAAACATAGAACTATCTGCTATTGTCAGTCCACACTGTTTCTAGCAGACATGATGTCTTTAGACTCAACAGTAACTCAATTAATTGATCAGTTCAAGAGAACCATCTTTCTATGACTCTAATTTCTTGTTCTTCACTACATCTGATTTTCATGAGCACAGACACAGAAAGTTTCGAAAAACAACTAACTGGGCCATTTAGCACTTAGTGCAAATGTCTTTCTGAATCCCTATTCTTATAGGCCATTTCATTATTGATTATATTTTATTTATTTATTTTTTACTAATCCTGTTGCTACTGCAGAATTATAATTCAGTTGTGTTCTTAAAAATACTTTCTTCTGCTTTAGTGATTTATATTTATATTGAAATAACATTTTGATATATAAATTTATAAGGCCTGCTTTGTCTGTTAATATTTTGTAGCCCACGGATCGTTGTGATTATATTATGAAAGTGGTAAAAAGACAGGCTTGTTAAGCACTTCCTGACATCAGAAAGGTGCTTGACAATTGTGAAGCACCCAGTTAGTGCTGTTAAGTTGTAGTCTTGCATTAGGGACATTAACAGTGGTTAGCAAAGTGGACATGTCACAAGAGAATTTGGAAACTATTAAATGCATTTGGACTTAAAAGTCCCATTCAAGTGCTTAGCAACTTTTTTTTTTTTTTTTTTTTTTTTTACTCAGATGATTTTTATTTTAAATTTGCCATAAACAATAAATGAAACCTTATCACGGTTTACAATCAAGTTAGATAATTATTATCTATATACAAATTTACATTTAGCCTGACATTTTAAAACTTGCGTGATAAAGTACACAGATATAGTTTAATTAAAGTTAAATAGTACTTGCTTCATGAGGAGGTTAGATCCATTTGCAAAGTATCAATCAAAGTTAGAACGTTTTTCCAAGTGTGTTTAGTTAATAGTATAGGAAACAGTCTTAATTTTTGGTTTTTATTTCTATTAAGGCTGTCCTCTTCAATAGACATATGAAATCTTTTTTGCTAGGAGCTGTGGTAGTATTCCATCTCTTTGTTATGCATTTCCTAGCTATAGTTAGTATAGTCCAAAGTAAATGAAGGTCAGTCTTATCTGAAGAATAAGCATTATCAGTTATATTCAGTAATAACAAAGCCTTGGTCATGACAAAATTATCTGTATAAATCACCTGCAACAAATTGTTAATACTTTCCCAAAAGGGTTTAATTTTTATACAGTCATAGAAAATGTGAGACCAATCAGCTTTATTATACTGCTGACATCTCCAGCGTAACCCATTAGAAGGATTGATTTTTGAAACTTTATCAGGGGTTAAAAAGGATCTGTGAAGGAATTTCCATGTAAATATTCTCCAATAATGAGAACAATAAGTTAATTTTACTAAGAGAAGTAAATTAGATTTATTTTCTGAGGTTAACTGAATCATATATACTTTAGTAATATATTGCCAATATGCTGGTTTAGGTTGTGTTTTGTAATTTTTTATTAGATTATATAAATATGAAGTACCATTTTCCAATTTCTTATTATTATATAAAATTTCAAACAATCTGGATATAAAATTTGGTGTATTTGAAAAAGAAGAATTATTTATTATCCTACATAGATCCTTGGAGTACATCAATATATTCTGAAGCATTAACCATTCATGAGAATTCACTTTGTAAGTTGACATCATATATTGTAAATCCCATACTTGCTGATTTTTTAGACAGTGTAACCAACATATTAGATTTTTCTGTTCCCAAGAGAGGAATATATCTCTATGAATTCTATCTGGAAAGTTTTTAGTAATGCTGAAGGGAATTAATGTTGCAAACCAAAGCTTTAAATCCATATTCATGTTTATAAATTTCCTAAAATAGTCAAATAAATGATTTATTAAATTTGTCCTAGTTAGTTTAGTTATATTGTATTGATAATTTAAGGGCATTGAGTACCATAATATATTGTCCTTGTCTAGAAAAGTAGAATTTTTAAGTAAATTATTTTCATTTTTTATTATAGTTGTATGTAACAATTTCCAATTAGACATATAATTTGGATTGATCCATTCAACCACAGTTTTAAGTAAAGTTGCTCTTATAGAAGATTTAATTTCTGGGAAATTTATTCCTCCCTGGTCCCATTGTCTGATATGATGGGTATATGCAATTTTGTTTCTTTTAGGAAACCACAGAAATCTTAGCAATATTGATGTTATTTTCTTAAGGTGAGTTTTCTGAGGAATTAACAAAGTAGCTTGTACAACATACAAAATTTTAGGGAGAAGAATCATTTTAATTAACTGTAATCTATCTTCAAAAACTATAAATAACTTATTATATTTACCCACTAGAGAGTCTGTTGTCGCTATGATCCTTCTATAATTAATATTCAATATATCTTGAATATTTTCACACAAGTCTATCCTGAAGTATTTTATTGTTGAGACATGTTCTCCTATGATATGATTCTTATCTATTTGAAAATCCTTTTTTTATTTAATAATAAGTATTTAGACTTTTGTTTATCAAATCAGAGTCCTGAGATCTTATGAAATTTCTTTATCAGATTATCTAATTCAACTAATGTTTCTTTTGAATTCAATAGTGTAAGAAGTATGTTGTCAGCAAAGAGCATGATCTTGGAGTTATATTGACCAAATATAGTTATTGCTTTTATCTTTGGATTGTTTCGTATTAATATTGCCAATAGTTTTATAGCTAATGCAAATAAAATGGGTGACATAGGGCATCCTTGTTTAGTACTTCTCACAACTTTGTATAGCATCTGAGGTAAAGGGTCCTAATTTAACATAGGTTAAATTTGTTTCCATAAACCTTTTTAATAAATGTAATGAAGGAGATGGGAAATTTATAAGCTTCTTAGATTTTAATTAAATAATCCCTGTTCAAGGAATCGAAAGCTTTCTCAATATCTAGTCCAATTATTAAGGTTTCTATATTTTCTTTGTTTAAATAATCAGTTAATGTCAATATTCTTTTAATGTTATCATGTGGATGTCTATTTTGAATAAACCCAGTTTGGTCATAGTTGATAATTTCATTCATATGATTTTTTTTAACCAATATAGACATAAATATTTTATAATCATTATTTAATAATGAAATTGGCATATATGAGCTGCATTGACTATCATCCTTGTTTTCTTTTAAAATGGGTATGATTAAGGAGTATCTCTATGAAGGAGGAATTAATGCATGAGTTTGAATTTCAATAAATGTTTTATGTAGTAATGAGGTTATATTTTTGGGGAATAGTTTGTAAATTTTTGTGATTAAGCCATCCATTCCGGGAGATTTACTAGTTTTACTTTCTTTGATTGTATCTATGACTTCTTTGTGGGTAATGGATTTTTACAATTCATTTTGTAAACTTTCAGGGATTGGTTTAATATTTGAAAACACATTTTCTAAAAGGGGATGTTCTGGCAAATTATTGTTATTTTTAAAATTACACTTGAAAGCATCTAGAATATCTCCTATTTCTGAAACTTTCTTACCTTTTTTTGATGTATATTAACAATAGTATTAGTTTTAGATTGCATTTTAACTTTAACAGATAAGTTATGTACGTGATTTGGAGAGGTGGCATAAGAATTTATTTTTAACCTCTCCATGGCTAATTTAGTTTTGTGATTTAAGATTTCAATATATCTTTTATTTAAGTCTTCTATTGTCTTCTTATTCTCTAATAAATTAGGAGATTTTTTAGATTTAAATAACATGAGCTTCCTTTGTAGTTCTTAAAGTTCTGATTCCCATTCCTTGATTTTATTTTTGTACCAAGCAATCATTTTTCCATAGATAAAGCTTTTAATGAATCCCATACCATTATTATATTCGCTTCCGAGTTGTAGTTTACATCTACAAAGAAATTGAGTTCATTCACTAACCATTGCTTAAATTCTTTAATTTTTGTAATATATGAAGGAATTCTAGTAAGAAAAGCAAGTGATTTAAAATTTATTTGCACTTTTAGAACTAGAGAATTATGATCTGAGAGGGGGCAAGGAATTATTGTAAAGGAAGTTATTTTTGTGGAAGATCCTGGGAAATATATATCTTAGCAATTCTGGTTTGGGTACCATATCAATAATCTTGATGGGAGAATACCAAGGAATTACTATCTATAACATTAAAGGTATCTTTTAATTTTAAGAATTTTGTCCATTTTTTAATTAATTTTGCAGTAGCTGTTAGACGTGGAGATTTTTTTTATTAGTAGTATCAGACATATCTGTAATACAATTAAAGTCTCCCCTATTATTAAATTATCTTTAAATATGCTTGTAATTTGATCTAAATGCTTTTTGACTGTCCCCATCCCAATACCCAGAAACCAATATAGGTTTACTAGTGTCCACAACCTGTTACTAAATTTCAGAATGACTATAGCTATAAGGCCCTCATTGTCTATATATTTATGTATTATTTCAGGATTTAATAAATTGTTTCTCCATAGAATTATTACCCCCCTCTTCTTTGTTTTAAAATTGGAACATGCTAAGGTAGTGAACTCACTTGAATTCCATGTGAAATTATCATTGCTCTTAAAATGTGTTTCCTGTAAAAAAAAATATGTGCGATCTATTTAAGTTTAGTTATCTTAGGAAGTTAGATCTTTTATTTGGACTATTTAGACCATTGATGTTTAACAATAATATAGAAAGGTCCATATCAAATTATTTTGAGGAAATATTTAAAGGTGTCATTGACTTTACCTGAAATCATCCCCTCCTTAAAAAATAAAGTATTATTGATTAATACATAATCAATTATCTCAGTGAAGCATGTTATCACTAAAGTACTCAATAAGTATACATCAGGCTCGGTAAAATAATGAACAATTTAAAAACTAAAATAAATACTAAAGTTAAAGTAGTTATCTTATTAATCCCTACCCACCATGGAATGAAATACATTCCTAGTCCAACAGATTGAAACATCTGGTGAACTATCACTCTGACTTCCTTTTCCCATTCGTTTGAGCTCCATATATACTGTAAAGAATCAAGAAGTCTAATAAACAACTATTATTGTGATTTAAAAACATTTGGTTGTAGAAGGCATTGTTTAATATGAATGAACTACTATATCATAACCATCTAAACATAGAAAACAAATGCAGTTGAATTATACTAATTATTAACTTATTCAGCTCATTGTATCAACCTAACTTTCCATATTGGATATGAATTCACTTGTTTAAACACACAGACACTTTAATCCTTAATCACAAGGCTTGCAAGTAATAACATAAATTAAAAAAGAATATCACATCTTATAATATATAAACATATGCTTTCAAGAACTGTTCATCAGATTTAGAAGAGACTGTATAATTACCTTATAATCTGAATATAGGCTTAATCTTATTATATTTCAGCTAATAGTTATAGTAATGCTTTAGAAAGGCAGTAAAAAAATGCATATGTTTAAATTATCTAAGTGGTGTAAAGCATAGTAGTGTCTATAAATGTGTTGATCAGGTACTTATATCATTTTAGTTGCTTGGTTTACTTTAATAATGCCAACAAAAAAACACCAAGAAACTCCAAAAAACTATAAAAAACAGAAATAGCAGAAGGTCGCTGAAAAACAGTTCACAAACCACAGGTAATAGCGTATGAGAATTTAATTTCCGCTTTCATCACAACTTCATCAGAATACAATGAATGCAAAATTCAACCAACTTAAATACCCCAATTAATTAAAACTCAATTGATTTGAATCAAAAATACAAAAATACAAAAATACATGATGTTAATGATATTAAAAATGCTTATGCATTAAAACAAGACATTAAATCTATATCTTTATACATGGCTAATTTGCGGTGTTTTAAAAAACACTTCAAATTAATGCTTTCATAAAGTCCTGGAAAACTAGATAAAGATATAGATTTAAAAGATATAGATTTAATGTCTTGTTTTAATGCATAAGCCTTTTTAATATCATTAACATCATGTATTTTTGTATTTTTGATTCAAATCTAGTTTTCCAGGACTTTATGAAAGCATTAATTTGAAGTGTTTTTTAAAACACCGCAAATTAGTCATGTATAAAGATATAGATTTAATGTCTTGTTTTAATGCATAAGCATTTTTAATATCATTAACATCATGTATTTTTGTATTTTTGTATTTTTGATTCAAATCAATTGAGTTTTAATTAATTGGGGTATTTAAGTTGGTTGAATTTTGCATTCATTGTATTCTGATGAAGTTGTGACGAAAGCGGAAATTAAATTCTCATACGCTATTACCTGTGGTTTGTGAACTGTTTTTCAGCGACCTTCTGCTATTTCTGTTTTTTATAGTTTTTTGGAGTTACTTGGCGTTTTTTTGTTGGATTTGTGTCTTTTGCCTGACCATGGCAGAGGTTGCTGATGATACTCTGATGAATTTGTCGGTACATTCTACGCCGACATCAGGGACCGATAAAGGAACTGATAAAGTCAACCGGTTGCTTGTTTCCACTTTGCTTGATATACAATGCTCATTGAAATTTTTGGTGGCGAAAGCCAGTAGCACGACTGAGACTATTCAAGCGTCTAGCCCAGTCGGGGCTTGTGGGGAATTACCAACCGTTATTAACCTTGGGAGTCCGTTACATCCGGATTCGCGATGTGCAACTAAACAACGTGTTTTAAATAACTCTTGTGGTTTTGACAACGCTAGTTGTGCTGTTCTTCTTAATCGGAACGATAATCCCTTTAACATGTTCAAGCGGATTTCTTCGGCGAACGACAACGGCCAGTTAAACAGTCAACGTGATCTTCTATTGAAGTTATTAAAAAGGTACAAGTCTTTGGACTTAGAGAACTGTTATTTCGCAAAATGCATAGAACTAGGTATTGTGCCTAAGGGTTTACGCTTCTTCAAGTGCCCCAATGGTGTTAATTTGGGACATCCCATGTTTGATTCATTAATTGTTTTTTTCAACGAAGCTGGGCTTCGTTTTTTACAGTTGCTTATTGACAATAATGTCGAAAAAATGTCTCTTATAATGAATGACATTAAAGAAATAGAGTCTTTTTTTAGAGGACGACTGTCGGAAGATGATTTAAATACACTGTTTTCATTTTTGACTAAGGAGCTATCTCAACATTCTAAAGATGTAACCAGTAGGAAGCAATCTAAGATGGAAAGAGATATTGCATCTTATCGCAACAAGACCGCATATAGTCATTATGCTCCTAATCAGCGTAATCATGATATTCATAAACAAGGCCCGTTTTTTAATAGGCGTAATTACGCTGGTGCTGTTTCTAACATTCAAACCAATATTCAAGATGGTAGTTTTAGAACTACTACAGCTACATATGAGCCTAACAATGAACATAGCGGTCATAATGCTGACTTTCCTCCTTTGGCACCTGTTGTTCCATCATTTGTTGACATTTTGCACAATAAGACATCAGAGAAACATTCCACTATTAGTCAAGAAGCTGTTACGGGAGATGACAACCCCAAAGACAGCTTGGGTATTAATAAAAGCAATAAAAGGAAATTGTTATCTACTTCTACTGAGCCTTGTATCAACAATAATAATAAAAAAGGCCATTTTGTTGACAGTACAAAAAGCTCTATTCTAACCAGAAGTCGTACTTTTTTGGGCTCGAATTCGTCGGGGGATGAAGCCTAATTGGTCATTCAGACAGTTTTGGCATTATTAACTTGTCTGACCATTCTTTCAGCAACTTTGAACTTGTCGTTTTAAAGTATGGTTTTAATTTTATCCCTAGCAATAGGGCCAATTACAGTAAAACTATCATTGATCTGAAGAAGTTTACAAGAAAATTAAACCTGTCTTTTTTAATGCATGACATACCTGAGGTTAAGAAGTGTGTTAGTAAGCCTTCTTGTTACGTTCCCAATCTTCATCATACCATTAAGACCTTTGAAGATTTATGTATTAAAGATATTGATTATTTATTTAAGGCCAATAATTATGTTTGTGATAACTTGTCTGTGCAAGAAAGGAAAGCCCTACGGAACTTAAGAGCCCTTACAGGGCAATTAAGATTCATGAAAAGCGATAAGGGTTCTAATATTGCCATCATGGATCATGAGCGATATAATTCTAATATGCAAAAGATGCTAGATAATTCTTGTGAATATGAACCTATTGCTTTTTTTGAAATTTTAAGACGTTTTAGGTCAGTACATTCACACCTTTATGATGCTCTCATGTCCGGTGAGATTAACTTTAGCTTGTACAATTTTTGTTTTGTTGACAAACCCAAAATTGGAGTCATATTCGGAGTTCCTAAAACACACAAGGATTTACTTGATCCTCCGTTACGTCCCATAGTGTCTTCTCCACATTCAGTTACTGAAGGAATTTCCCTCACTATTGATGCTGTTTTGGGGCCATTATTACATGACAATTTGTCTTTTATCAGGGATTCCTGGCACTTTTTAGAAAAGATGAGAGTTTTTTCTGATGGGTTACTTTTTGATCCCACCAAACATGTCATTTTCACCATGGACGTCATCTCATTGTATACATGCATACCTCATGATGAGGGAGTGGATTCAGTTGGTAGTTATTTAGTTAAGAAGAACCTTTTTAATAATTCAGCCATTTCCGTGGTTTGTAGGTTTTTGGACATAATTTTAGAAAACAATTTTTTTATGTTTGGGAACACATACTACAAGCAAAAACGTGGCATAGCTATGGGGTCTCCTGCAGCCCCCGCCTATGCCAACCTGGTCATGGCCTGGTGGGAACTAGAGTTCATCCCTACTTTAAAAGAGAAGTTTAACATACTCTTTTTTTGTAGATTTATTGATGATTTGTTTTTTATCATCGAGGGTAGTAGTGACACTGTTCACACTTTAATTAGCCAGGTTAACTCTTTTTCTAGTTACCTTAAATTCACGCTAGGTGATGTTGGGTTAGCAGTTAATTTTTTGGACACTCACATTTGGTGGGATTTTGAAGAACAAAAATTTCAAAGTAAAATTCACAGAAAGGAGACTTTTACCAATGGGTATTTACACAATAATAGTGGCCATCCTAAACACATCAGAAGAAACATTCCCAGAGGGCAATTTATCCGAGCTAGTCGGATGACTACCAAAGAAGATATATTAATTTCTGAATTTCATTTTATAGTGTCTTTGTTTATACAGAGAGGTTATGACGACAAGTTTTTATTTGATACAGGAAATGAAGTTTACAACAAACGTTTTACTCATTTCCCTCCCATTCTCAATGGTTCTCATAATTTTCAGAATACATTTAAAATGGGCACACATAACAATATTAGTAATGATATTTTTTGTTCTCTGGATATGAGTAGTGATATTTATAAAATTAAAAGTATTGTTCAGAACAACTGGAAAGTTATTCAAGGTAACCGTGATATTTTCCAGATTGTTGGTTCTGAACCCAAATTTGTGTTTCGTAAAACTAACACTCTTAAAAGTATTTTGGAGCATCATGTTAAAAATCATTCTCCAGTCCTGATAAGAAAGAAAGGCATGTTTCGGTGTCAGCATTGTAACATTTGCCGTTACATCTCGGAGGGACCTTACATCAACATTATTACTTCAGATAAAATCATAGAAGTATCTGAATTTGTTGATTGTAACACTTGCGGTGTTGTATATGTTAGCATGTGTTCCTCTTGCCCTGCCTTTTACGTAGGGATGACTACGAGAACTTTAGCCACCCGTATTAAAGAACACTTGTATGCTATTAAAATTAAAGATCATAATAATGCTTTATATAAGCATTCTATTTTGTGCACTGCCTATAAGAAATTTTTATTTTCTGTCTTGGAAATATGCAAACCTGACAGGAGAGCTGGGGACTTTAAGAATTATATTGAACAGCGGGAGTCTTTATGGCAGGTTAAACTAAAATCAGATAGTTTTCCAGGACTTAATGAAAGCATTAATTTGAAGTGTTTTTTAAAACACCGCAAATTAGTCATGTATAAAGATATAGATTTAATGTCTTGTTTTAATGCATAAGCATTTTTAATATCATTAACATCATGTATTTTTGTATTTTTGTATTTTTGATTCAAATCAATTGAGTTTTAATTAATTGGGGTATTTAAGTTGGTTGAATTTTGCATTCATTGTATTCTGATGAAGTTGTGACGAAAGCGGAAATTAAATTCTTATACGCTATTACCTGTGGTTTGTGAACTGTTTTTCAGCGACCTTCTGCTATTTCTGTTTTTTATATTACTTTAATAATGGTTTTGTTAAAATATGGTTCAAACAGTCAGATTTAATTTATATTTTCTTGTACGGGGTATAATTAGATAAGGGAAATCTAGCTTGTTTCCTAAAGTGTGTTGTGAAAGTGCTTCTGTAGGGTATGAGTATACCAACAGCCAATCAAAACCTTATCTACTCGTTGTTATGACAGCATTAAACTACTCTGCAAATGTAAAGATAGGAGAAAACTTTTTCCCTAGCTCGTGCAAACTACAGTCTAAATAGACTTTTATAAAACTTCACGAGCACTTATTTCCCACTCAAACAACTGCCGTGAAAGCAGAAGAGAGAAAAAAAAAAACAGCTCAAAACACTGACACTCTCCCTCACAAGGAGCACACCACCCCTGACCCAAAGACACCAGGGTCAGCTCACATTGTGTCCAATGCACCTTCAACCCCACTCTCTGCTTAGCAACTTTCTGATGCTTATTAATAAAAACTTTTTTTTTTTTGAGTATTTGAACACTCCTCACCCTACATTACCTTGTTTTTTCGGGATTCCCAAATCCCATAAGAATAGGGAATATCCACTTTACAGACCTGTTATTGCACGTGGAGACCACTACCATATACTTAAATTTTATTCTTCACCCTCTTGCTGAAAAGAAGTCATCTTTTATTTTAGATTCACTTGATTGATTTTTTTTTAAGAAAAATAAAAGAAGTGCATGTGAATGAACAAAGCATTTTGGTAATTTTTGATGTTGAATCCCTTTACATTGTGTTACCACACATGTACTATATGGAAGCAGCTACTGAGGCTTACAGCAGAAATAACGATGTTAGACAAGGGCAAACTAAACACTTCAGAAAGCTACTAAACTTAGTGTTGAGTTACAAGTTTTTTCAGTTTAAATGGCCAGGCATACAAACAGATGAGCGGAATAGCCATGAGTGCAAATATGGCCCCTAACCTGGCCAATGTTGCCTTAGGTAAGTGGGAGGAGGAATTTGTACTACAAAGTGAATAAAGGAGTGTTATGACCAGTTACCTTCACTTTATTGAGAATGTATTCATAGTCTGGCAAGGTGAGAAATCTAAACTCACAGTTTATCCATTGCATCAATAACTCCACCTCCTTCCTGAAATTTACCACTTCAATTAGCTCAGAGCCAGTGCAGTTCCTTGATATGACTATCAGTATTGGTAAAGACAGAGGAAAATTAATTAGTAACTTATACAGAAAGCCAATAAGAGTAAACTACTTACTTCACAGAGACAGCAAGCAGCCAGTAAAAACTAATCCCAATGTAATAAAATCACAAGGCTAAAGATTAGCACACATTACCACAGATTTGGCCCATTTTCTCAAAAATATGAATGATCTTGAAAATGATTTCTTAACCAGAGGAGATGAATCAAACATGTTCCATGTGATCCTGGATCCCATTACAGAGTCTAAAACTAACAATGACCCCATGTGGAATAGGCCTTTTGGTGGATTAATGCAATGAGGGCACCCTAACCCAAAAGAAGAGAAAAGTAAGGACAGCTGCGTTCCAACTTACACCTGGGATTTCAATACAATTAAAGACATTAATAAGGAGAATGGGCCATCCTCATTGACAATCAGCAGCTTGTAAGGGTTTTAGAAGATCGGCGATCGCCCTACTTTGTATATAAAAGGAGCAGAACCATAAGTAGCTATGTGAAAAGAAAAATAATCAACATCAGGATGACAGGAGCACTAAAATCTGTGGGCCACCTGACTGCACTTTCTGTGAATAATTGATGGGGTGCGACTTATTTGACTGCCTGTATCTTAAAACGATGGTGAAATCTTCAGCAGGTGGTAACTGCAATATTGAAAAAGTTGTACATAGGACCTTGTGCAATGACTGCCCTGCATTTTATGTGGGTAAGACTGAGTAGTCTGAAAAGGAGGATTTCAGGTTATCTTTCTGACATCAGACGTAAATACCAGAGGAACTCCTTATCCAAACACTTATTAGAACACCCCAGACATTCTAGTTTTAACTGCATCATTCTAAACTGTGTGGAGATGGATGAGCTTGAAGGGGATGTCAGTGGTGTTTTGGAGAAAAAATAATTATGCTGGCAGTTGAAATTAAATGCATTAAGAAAAGCATGACTTAACTATTATTACTCTAAGCATCTATTGAATTTATGTAAGCTGCCACACAGTCTGTAAAGGTGGGAATTTTTTGAGGAAATGTTTTAGTACTAAAAATATACTAAATAATAATACAATTAACTGTAGAATGTGATGTGTACAAATGTGTATATATGTTTAGTTACTTTAAACTCAGTTCTGTTTTGATTAGATTTATTGTATCACATCAGAGATTTAAACACTAAATTCAAAACACACGTTATTTCATGCCACTATTACCATGTAGTATTAGTATAATTCCCCCATTTACCGTACTGTGGTGGATTATCATACACACTCATGCTCATACCTGCACACTTTCATACATTACTAGCTTACTTCATCCATTGGTTTCTGTTTTTTGTATGTTTTTTCTAATAGTTTTCATTCTATAAATATGTTTTGGGGCTGTAAACATGAAAACTAGCATAACAGGTGTTTTTTTTTGTTTGTTTTTTTTTACAAAGCACTGACATTTTTTCTGAGCTGTTAATTACTTATTTTTATGCACACTAATGCACATAGATGGATATTTACTAGATTATATTATTAAACAGATGTATTTTTATATTTATAGTGTTTTAGTTAAATTATGTCTATGGTTAGATAGCTATGTGTTTTTTCTTGATTTTAGTTCTTGTCACAGACCTGATGAATCATGAAGGCATTATTTAATTAGGTAGCCGAAAGCGATTTTAGTTAAAAGTATTTTTATGTGTATTTTATGCTTTTCTTAATAACTGATTTTTGAATGTGGGTTGCAAATAGATAGGTAGTGTTTTCCTTGACTAGGATTTAGTTTGATCTAATCAGTAGTAGTGTGTGGGATTAGTACTTGTTCTAAAATGCACTTTTACAGCCCTGTTTATACAGTTTGCCTTAAATAGGCTGGTTTAAAATTAAATGTGCATTTTCCACACCTACTTTTAAGTATATAAAAGCTGAGGTTTGCTTGTCTGTGATGAATAAAGACTTGTTGCTTTGGAATACTACCTGGTTTTCATGATTTTTGGAAATTATTGTGACTGAGCTTATCAATGAAGTTTTAAGACCACTAGTTTCTTTGTTTTTAACTAAGCTATAAAACACTTACACCTACTATACTGTTCTTTTTTTCTCTTAACTTTTGTAGTACATGGGAATAGGTAAAGCTTAATGTTCTATAAAGAATTGGATCTTTCTGGTCATAACCTGGGGTGTTATGTGCTCTCAACATAGATGAAAAGATTCACCTGTCAAGGTGAATTTCTTGCTCTCCATGTCTCCAACACATAACATCCTGGTTATGATCAGAGAGTTGATCATAATCCTTAATATTATTTATTGTTTCAATCATTATTTCTTATACTACTATGTTTTCCTTATGTTTTATGTGGCATCTTGTGGTCATCCTAAAGTATGCAGTTTTCTTTATGATGTCTTTTTATGAATCAGTGGGATACTTTTTCAACAGCACTATTTCAATAATGTTGTGCAGTAAAGCAACACCTGATCTGAAAATCTGTACAAGGTAAAACGTGAAAATTAAGGGAATTGTGCATTTCTTAGTCAGTTGTGCAAGCTTGGTCTGTATGATTCATACCATCTCACTAGCTGCATTCATAGTTTACTACAAGTAAAATATGGAACTCCTTCAAAGTATTCAGCATGTTCTGAAAATCCATATAATGAGAAGTTTTAAGCATTTATATGCCATTCTGCCACAGATCGGCACAGGGGTTCATGGGAAAGGCGTTGTATCTGGATGGAGCCTCCTAGCTTAAAACTATGATAAGGACCGCATGCAAAACCACTGACAAGTTTCTCCATCTTACCACCACGCTACAGAATTTCCATGCCATGCTATGGCTGGCAGCAACAGCTATGCTGTTATTAAGGGATAGTTTATAAATTGTATGAAAATCTGCATGCGTATAGCAACAATGGCCTTGTCAATCAGAAGTAGGGATTCTGATTCATGTTATGTGCATCATCTGTACCCATGTTACGCCCACCTTATCTACTCTGGACTCTTTTATGGCATTCATACCAGATTACTATTCTCGCAGATATAACTAGGTCATCTATAGGGCTCCATGATAGAAATATAATATGTGTGGAATTGACCCTTACAAGTGTGATCACAATGCAACAATATGAAGCATAATCATTAAATGCTGAAAGAAACAAAAAGTCTGCTAAAATTCTCCATCGTACTTCTTATAAAAAACATACAAATCACAATTACATTTTAAAGTGTTGATCAAAAGCACCATCACTAATGTCTTGAGCTTCAGCCCACCCTACACAGCATGGAGCTATTATTTGCCTGTAATTTATCTTTGCATTCTTTACATACATCTGCATCATGTAATTGGTTTGTCTAAAGGCTTGGTGTGTGAAGTTATCTGCATACCTCAAAATATGACTAGGCAGGCAAATGTTTTGTCTCTGGACTCCTACCATGGAAGTGATTACAGGTAAGAAGGATGGTATTGTAAGTTAAGGTAAAGAAAATGTTTTAGGCTTGAGGTTAGGGTCAGGTTGGGCAGGAAGTGAGAGAATTTAAGAAGGGGATGCTAGTACTTAGGTGTTGTGTAAGGGGGCATCGATCTCTTTGGAATGAGTGTTTGAAAATAACAGTCTACCCCTCCAAATTTTGCTTGGAATCTTGTTGATCTGCCAACAGCTGTTTCTTAGACTATCAACAGATCAGGCACACATTTTTTGTAGGGGGGCTAATCCCTCTACACCCACTGAACTTGGTCACACATGAGTGGAGACAAGGGAAATCTCCAGTGACAATTAAATGTGTTTTGGCATAATTTTTCAATCTATGGGCAGCAAAAGAAATGGCTGTCAGTAACTGCATCCCTTCTGTTTGGGGAGATTATTATCATTGGTTGAGGTGGGTTATATTCCCTTGTTTATGAATGGAATCCCCTCCCCTTATTCCATTCCTTTCCTTTCTTGGGCCAGGTGATATCTAGCAAGTATCTATGTATATATACTAACTCCAGGGTTACACTACAGTGGGGAAATGGCCATATATAACTTTCAGTGAAATGTGTTTCAGTGAATTGAGTTTTCAGTGAATTGAGCTTTCAGTGAAAAGTGCACACTAATTTGACTTTCAGTGAAATGTGCATTCAGTATGTATGTATGTGTGTGTATGTATATATATATATATATATATATATATATATATATATATATAAAGAGAGACACACACACACACACACACACACACACACACACACATATATATATATATATATATATATATATATATATATATATATAAAGATAATAAATATAATAAACAAAAAGATAACAGTAGCTAGCAGGATGGTAACCAGAAATTTACATTTTGTACTCACAGCCACATATTGTTATCCCGCAATCCAAACCTAACATTTACAATATGCACACATCTTTCCAAATACTGTCTTTTACACAGCACAGAAATTTTATCTTACTTTCAGTGGCTGCGTGGTAGAAACTTAAAAAGTAGTTGGTTTTGAAATGAGTAATCATATCCCAAGGCAGCTTATACACATATTTTGGCTTCTATAAGCTATTACGTTTCTAAGAAATACTCCAAAAAATGAATTTGACTGACTATATTGAATACATCTGGCTACATCACTGGTAGAATAGATAAGCCTGAAACTTATTAATATCCTATGTGCAATAAGGGCGTCAACAATTCAACTGTTACTGTGACAGAATTCCATTATATCAGCATTTGTAATGACCTAGGTAATAGCACTCTAAAATATATAAATGATGTAAGGAATTGCCTGGCATGAGAATAAAAGTCTTTTGCAAGACTTTTTTGAGAAACATTTTTTAGCTCTTACTGGAGGAAACATGCAGATATGATAGTAATGCAAACGTTTTTATAGCAGTAATGGAAATATTCTGCAGTTAGTCATACAAGTGTAAGCTCTGAAACGTCTGTTGCATTATTTAGTCTGCTAACGCACCTGAAACTAAGAATGATTGATTCATTAATATTTATTTTTCTCTAAAACTGCGTTCTAACTGCATTTTGGGGGATTTGCATACCAATTCGATGCCAGACCATAATAGTAATGATAGCATAGTGTTTACAGCTAACTAAATAACATAACCTGTTTTGGTATTGTTTCAGCAGCTTTTGACTAACTGCAGTGGATTATTGCTTCATGCTGAAGACATCTCCCACTCCAGAACTAAAGAAAAACAACAGTGTTAAAGGAATAATGCACTCGTCTGAAACCATGTAATTATGCATCTAAATCCCTTCGCAGTGTTGTCTAGCTGAAATGCCTAAGTACAGTAGTGTGTATTTGCATTGGTCTTTCATCCAGTTAAATCAGCTCTCATTCAACGTGACTGAAAGTGAAGAGAATGGCTGAGATTAATAGAAAGTTAAATGTGTGTGATGCATACACAGCCCTGGATCTGCCCCATTAGTAATGCTTAAGGTTGACTGATGCAGCCCTCGATCTACCCAATTAGCAATGCTCAAGGGTGACTAATGTAGCCCTGCCTCTGCCCCATTATCAATGCTCAAGGGTGACTGCTGCAACACTGATTTAGTGCAATTCAGAGATGAGTATAACTGGCATATGTCTGAACATCCCAGCTATGCAACTGGACCATCCAGAACAAACCGGTAAACTACAACTCCATCATCTCTTATACTGTGACCTCAGTAAAGATAATCACAAGAGCCCATTGAGTGCCACACAAGCCTGTGGCAGTATCCATGTACAAACTAATTACATTCTAATCACAGATAATAATTACATATGCTAGAAATTATCAGGATATATGCGATGGATGAGAAAGAAAATATTTGGAATGAGTTGGATTAAGTGGTGATGACTGTACCCAAGGGTGAGAGAGTGGTGATTGGCGCAGATTTCAATGGGCATGTTGGTTAAGGAAACAGAGGGGATGAGGAAGTGATGGGTAGGTATGGTGTTAAACAAAGGAATGCAGAAGGTCAGATGGTAGTGGATTTTGCAAAAAGGATGGACATGCCTGTGGTGAATACGTATTTTAACAAGAGGGAGGAGCATAGGGTGACATACAAGAGTGGTGGAAGATGCACACAGGTGGATTATATCTTATGTAGGAGGGCCATTTGAAGGAGATTGGAGACTGTAAAGTGGTTACCAGGGAAAGTGCAGTTAGGCAGCATAGGATGGTTGTTTATAGGATGACGTTAGTGATCAAGAAGAGGAGGACGAGTGTGAGGGCAGCACCAAGGATCAAACGGTGGAAACTGAAAAAGGGTAATTGTGACGTGGAGTTCAGGGATGAGTTAAGACAGGCACTGGGTGGCAGGGAAGAGTTACCAAATAGCTGGGTAACTACAGCAGAGCTAGTAAGGGAGACGGCTAGAAAAGTGCTTGGTATGACATCTAGACAGATGAATGATGACAAGGAGACATGGTGGTGGAATGCGGAAGTACAGGAGAGTATACAGAGAAAGAAGTTGGTAAAGAAGAAGTGGGATTGTCAGAGAGATGAAGAAAGTAGACAGGAGTTTAAGGAGATGAGGTGCATGGCAAAGAGAGAGGTGGTGAAGGCTAAGGATAAGGCGTATGAAGAGTTGTATGAAAGGTTGGACACTAAGGAGGGAGAAAAGGACCTGTACCGATTGGCTAGACAGAGGGACTGAGCTAGGAAAGATGTGTAGCAGGTAAAGGTGATAAATAAGATAATGAGAGAAACATACTCACAAGCGAGGAGAGTGTGTTGAGCAGATGGAAAGAGTAATTTGAGGGGTTGATGAATGAAGAGAATGAGAGGGAGAGAAGGTTGGATGATGTGGGGATAGTGAATCATGAAGTGCAATAGATTAGCAAGGAGGAAGTAAGAATAGCTATGAAGAGGATGAAGAATAGAAAGGCTGTTGGTCCAGATGACATACCTGTGGAAGCATGGAGGTGTTTAGGTGAAATGGCAGTGGAGTTTTTAACCAGATTGTTTAATGAAATCTTGGAAAGTGAGAAGATGCCTGAGGAATGGAGAAAAAGTGTTTTTGTCCCGATTTTTAAGAATAAGGGTGATGTGCAGAGCTGTAGTAAGTAGAGAGGGATTAAATTGATCAGTCACAACATGAAGTTATGGGAAAGAGTAGTGGAAGCTAGGTTAAGAAGGGACGTGATGATTAGTGATCAGCAGTATGGATTCATGCTGTGAAAAAGCACTGCAGATGAGAGTGTTGATGGAGGAGTACAGAGAAGGTCAAAAGGAGTTGCATTGTGTCTTTGTGGATTTAGAGAAAGCATATGGCAGAGTGCCTAGAGAGGAGTTGTGGTATTGTATGAGGAAGTCGGGAGTGTCAGAGAAGTATGTAAGAGTGGTACAGGATATGTACAAAGGTAGTGTGACAGCGGTGAGGTCTGCGGTGGGAGTGACGGATGCGTTTAAGGTGGAGGTGGGATTACATCAAGGCTCAGTTCTGAGCCCTTTCTTATTTGCAATGGTGATGGACAGGTTGACAGACGAAATCAGACAGGAGTCCCCGTGGACTATGATGTTTGCAGATGACATTGTGATCTGTATTGAGAGTAGGGAACATGTGGAGAAGACCCTGGAGCGATGGAGATATGCTCTAGAGAGAAGAGGAATGAAGGTCAGCAGGATTAAGACAGAATATATGTGTGTGAATAAGAGGGAGGATAGAGAAATGGTGAGGATGCAAGGATTAGAGGTGGCAAAGGTGGATGAGTTTAAATACTTGGGATCAATAGTTCAGAGTAATGGTAAATGTGGAAAAGAGGTGAAGAAGAGAGTACAGGCAGGATGGCATGGGTGGAGAAGAGTCTCAGGAGTGATTTGTGACAGACGAGTACCAGTAAGAGTGAAAGGGAAGGTCTACAAGAGGGTAGTGAGACCAGCTATGTTATATGTGTTGGAGACAGTGGCATTGACAAAAAGGCAGGAGTCAGAGCTGGATGTGGCAGAGTTAAAGATGTTAAGATTTGCACTGGGTGTGACGAGGGTGAACAGAATCAGGAATAAGTATATTAGAGGGTCAGCCCAGGTTGGAAGGTATGGAGACAAAGCCAGAAAGAAAATATTACATTGGTTTGGACATGTGCTGAGGAGGGATGCTGAATATATTGGGAAAAAAATACTAAGGATGAAGGTACCAGGTAACAGGAAAAGAGGAAGGCCAAAGATAAGGTTTATGGATGTGGTGAGAGAGGACATGCAGGTGGTTGGTGTGACAGAGCAAGATGCAGAGGACAGGAAGAAATGAAAACAGATGATCCACTGTGGCGACCCCTAACGGGAAAAGCCGAAAGAAGGAGATGATGATGCGTATAACATGCTTGATGGACGTTTGCTTTATCTGTGTGAGCATTGCTGACTCTGAATTGAGTCGACCACCTAGATGCAATATCTCCAATATCATTTGCAAACAGAATGCCTACAGAATTACCTTGCTTGCATAGTTCATAGACATACCAGTACCAATCCAGTTTTCAGTGATTTTTCTGAACTGCCTTTCCCAGTTCTGAACCCTACCCACTAATTTTTACCTGAAGGACTTGTCCAGATTTGAGCTTGTACACCATGTGGCATTTCAAGTGTAGGCATGGTGCTGCATACTTCTCTGCATCGAGACTGAATTCACTACAGCCATATGTATCTGCACCTAAATCTCAATTCAACCATGTGTTCCCATCCATTTGCCCTGCAAGATAATGTCACACACTTGACTTCTTCACTCTTTGCACTCAGGAGTGCATTTACAGCAAAAATAATACAAAAAGGAAGCATTTTTGCATTGAGACAAGACCCCTTCACTTCCACATCCCTACCTATAAATACAAGATCACATAGCTTTGGGAAAGGAAAACATTTCTTACCCCACAGTTTTACAATCTTGCTTTTTAAACTAGCTGCTTTGATGTAAATAAGGTCTTAAATCTAACTGACTGATACTATTCTGAAGACACCCACAATGACCAATTTGTGCATCCCTCTTTGCTCACACTACATTCTGCTACCATTTCAGGTTTTTTTTTACTATTTCCTCTACTTTTCCCCAACATCTCTGTTTTTGCCACTTTCATTCCGTGATGCTGCTGCTACTTTTTGTTATTTGCAGGACAACCATTCACCAGGAAGGCCTCTGCATTATCAGCTGCTGTTTATGACATCCAGCAGACACATCTAATGAATGACACAGAACAGAAAACCATTTTTCCATAGAATAATGTATCTTAAGGATCTTTTACCCTGACTTTAAATGATGCAGAGGGATGCAGGCTTTCCTGTATTTCCATACCAATCACTTGTCATTGGGAATAGGACTACAACACACAGTGAATATTATTCCATGCTGTGCCATACCACGTGCATGTTTCCACATATAATCTTGCTGTCTATAACATATTGTGTGGGTCAAGAAGTGAATGTTTCGGAACTATCTGTTTTCCTTCACAAGGACTTGATGGCATAATGGATACCTTTGCCCCCACTAACATGACAAAATGGTGATCAGGTACCACTCACTTTCATCTACTTAACCAGCAATTAAACTGTGTTGCAATTTGATTCCATTTCACAGGTAGCATAATCTGTGCCCAACCTCTACAACAGTAATGTTGGCTTTTCTAAAGTCTTAACTTCATACGTTATTTCGAGAAGGTGGGAAGATTAGTAGATGATTGACAATGTATTAATACATTGCAGTGACTCTTTGCAAATCTATATTCAAAATGGAGGTCTATATCATTACGTCGAAAGCACTAAACAGCGAATCCCTATTCATCAAACTTAATAAATCAAAAGCTACATTCAGCGAATGATCACTTCTGTGAATTTTTTCCCAGGGAAACTAACTGGTGGACCAACCTAGCAACTGTTACAAGAATCACATAATTTAAAACCCACCCCCACCCCCAACTAAATATACCAACTCCAAGTACAACTACAGTGGGGAAAAGGGCAAATTCCAATGATGGCCAACCAGTTAGTTTCCCTGGGAAAAAAATTTGCGGAAGTGATCATTCGCTGAATATAGCTTTCGATTTATTAAATTCAATGAACAAGTATGTAATGATATAGACCCTCAAAATAGCTGACAGCAGTTTGAAATGTATAGCTGCCTCATTTCCAAGATTTATGAGTATGAATAAGGCAAAAAACGTTGGTACATTTGCTACATTTCCAACATTCTTGGTGTTAGGCATGACCTTTGATGTGTACTGGTTGCTTTTTTAAGCACTGGAATACCCTTATCATCAGTTTAATAAGTTTCATATTCCTGCATGCTCCATACTTCCATGAATCTACTCTATTCCTCTGCATTTTTATTTGATTCACAGATTTTATCTTGATACACTTTGCTTAATGCTTGAGGTTTTTTTTTTGGCTCTAAGCTTATGTTATCACCTAACCACTAGGTATGCAAGTTTTAATCTATTAAGAATTTTTTTGTTTGTTTTTAATTTTATCAGATTCTACCATCCACTTATGAGAGTTAATCACAGGCTTAGTGCTATCCATTGTTATTAAGTTATGTTTTAGATAAGCATTTTATTGTAAGTCTACAAAAGTCTGAAGAAAAATTAACATTGAGACCAATATAATTGCTTGGATTCTGAAATAACAGTTTAACTGACAGAATGAACAGTTGTGAATACAGTACCTTCACAGTTTCATTACTGTTTTTTCTTGTTGGTTTTAATGTGACACGCATTAATGGTAGATGTGTGTCCGAAGAGACTGCAGTACTAAATGTGGAATAACCAACAAAAGAGATCAGGGGCAAGCGTTACTCTTCAGAGAGTCAATTAGTATTCTAGGGATAGATGGTCTTCCCTAGGAAGGGAGGTATGAATGGGAGTGAAAGCAAGAATCAGTTTTTATTCCTTTCCACAGTAGGGAATATTGGGATAAAAGAGCCAGGTAGGCTAAGGACAACATAATGCAGCTTACTGCCTATTCTGATGGTCCTATGTCAAGGAAAGGGAGATAAAAATCTGATGGTATAGTCTGAATCAAAACATACAACACATTGACAAGTATGTGCAGGCATGTACACACACAAGCACACATGTACACAACACCATAAATGTACAAACGCACAGAAAAGAAAAATGTATATATAAATGCCAAAGGCCAACTTTCAAAAAATGTTAAGTGTCCACATTGATGGGATATCATTTAATGTCATTAGAAATAACATTATCTTTAAGTGTGAAAGAAAGATATCATGAATCTGCTTTGTTTTATACTAGAAGAAGTGAGGTAAGGACAATGCTTGCAGTCAGTAATACCATGACACCATGACAAGAGAACATCAGCTGAAGGATGTAAGTTGTGCCATAATGGAATTTGTTTGACAATGTGCAAAAGGAAGTACTTGTGCAAGGTTAAAATGCGGATATAAAACAGGCACGTTGTGGCAAAGTGCTAGCCACAGTGTACTTGTGCAAGGTTAAAATGCGGATATAAAACAGGCACGTTGTGGCAAAGTGCTTAGTGATGATGCCTCACAGCTTTAAGACCTAAGCTTTGCTGCTAATTTATTAATGTGGTTGAAAAGCGTTTGCATGTTTTCCATATATCCACATGAATTTTTCTCATTAGTCTTGTTTTCTTCCATCTCCAAGAGATGTGCTGGTTAACTGACGTCTCTAGAATCCTTCATGCATTGTGTCTTTACTTTGGCAGTCTAGGGGACCTGCTCACGTACCTAGTTAACAGATGATTATGTAAGTAAACTTTCTATGGACCCTCCATCACACACACAAGTTGACTGTTGTGAAATTATAAAAACATGCTTATCTATAGTGTGGGAGTGCACTATAGATAAGCACTTTAGAGAGGATGACATCAGCATTGTCTTCCAGAGAAGTTGACCTTAGGAGAAGGGTCCAACATTGATATGGAATCACCCTGCAGTGTAAAAGTTTTTCCAGACTGCTAGTTCAGTGAGGACTACAGTACATAAGGTCATATTTACACAACTGTATACACAGCACACACACGTTGACTGCTGTGAGATTAGCACCCCTACCTATCTAGCTACACAATTCTGAGGACACAGTACTTAATGTAAATGTTTGACAGTGTACTATACAGTGGAATAGTTTCTCATTCTGTGTCAGAGACCATATTGTGTTGTTGAAGTTTTGCTGCAAATCCATATTTGTTTATCTGAAGGAGTAAGTGCAATCTTGTGATCAATGATAAATGGGTCCCCTCGGCTGACTGAACTTTTAAAAGTTCGAACAGTCTGAATGGAGATCCCCGTACAGTGCGCAATGGGAAGATTTCCCTTTTCCGCAATGTAGTGCAATCTCAGAGTTGGCATATGTAAGTAGCGGGGGTTGCAGAGGGGCTTGCCCCCTTGCTACAAATGTTTACTTTTGTTTTTGTTTTTTTTTGTTTTTTTTTTAATGTTTGAACTTTTAAATGTTTGATGTTATGGTCTTGGCCATATGAGCTTTGAATATTTAAAAGTTTGATCTACTGAAGTAGATCCTGATAAATACATACTGCTGACTTAGGTCAGTTGTGTTGTGATTAATGCATATTGCAGAGCTAAGACTGACATGTCTGTGTTTTACTTTATGTTGTTTAGATGAGACACACACACACTTGTGAAACACAGGATGGACAATGAAGCAGTCGTGGATCATCAGGTCAGGATGACGGTATGTAAACCTTAATGAATGCTAATGGTATATGATCATGCATGGGCAATGTATGCTGTCAATACAAAACAATCCTTAATGTTCCAATGATGTAGTGCTAAGTAATGAAGCATGTCTGCCAAGGGTCTGCGTGGTTATATACCATTTGTAAGTGTAGGTGCTGCAGTGCAGACATAACTGTACACAAAGAAGTGTTCAGTCAACCACACAGTTCAGTGCTGTTCGCTTATATACAGTAAGCCATTTCCATTAATGAAGTAATAACATCCAGTAAGAATACTTGTTTTTGTTCAAAATCTCTTATAAAGCACAGTGCTGAGAAACTCATTGTGCAGATGCTGGCAAAGTATTAGCTCATGCATGATTCTACATTGAGGTGCTGAACTTGGAATTTGAAGTAGCAATGTTCAGTGGTGCTCCCTGCCAACCTTTGCAGAAATAAGCAGCAGGGGGAAATGGGCTGATTGTGATTAAAAGCAGAACAGATCTGCTTTATGTTAGTCATTAACGTGTCATGATGTCAACATTTGTCATGGCAGTATTTGCTCAGTGCCGTGCTGATGTACACTTGGCATGTTGGACTCTAGCTTTGACATATTAGAGCCAAAGCTTAATTCAAAAATGAATTGTTGTGCTTGCCTTCCCCATTTACACAATGTTAGGCAATGAACAAACAGGGTTCACTGCTGAAAGAAAAAAGTGAAAACTTTAATTTGGTTAGCCTTCTGTAGGCAAACAGGCTTAGCAGTGATGGGTGGCTGTTAGCACTCTGGATAGTACATTGTGAAGAAAATTCCCTTGTTAACCTAACGTTTTCTGTGGCACAAGGCATAAGATCAGTGAGCTAAATGAAAAAAGTAGAGGTGAAGCAGGGTTTGAGTCCAGCATGCAGATAATTTTACAAAGGGTGTCAGAATGTGATTATTATAAGTAATTTTGATCATGACATGAAGACCACATAGGAATGACTATCCTAAATATGTTGATTGTCCAAATTGTGTCATTAATGCAGGGCAATCATGCATACTTCTACATAGGTCTCTGTGTTTTTAGGGTTAGGAGGAGCTTTAAAATGACCTATGTTATTACTTAATAGAAAATAATTTACATTGGAAAAATTCCTTATGGTTTTCGGGTTTGATGTGGGTTCTACCATTACATTTATTTCAGAGAAGACCAGTTTATGATCTGACCCCAAGTCGGTTTTACTATAGCGCAGTGGATGTATTGCTATTTGCTCTAAACTAGCCATGGCAATGCAGTCTAAGGCAAAAACTCACATTTTGCAATGATACTTGAAATACCATTTAGCAATACATGATACATTTGTCTGTTGCCAGACCTCATGCAACTAATAAAACAGAAGGGGATTATACAGATACATAGGGATGTAGGTATTAGCCTTCAGCAAAGTAATGACAGTATGAAAATGCAATAAAATTAAATTTATATCCATCAGCCCAATGAATAGTCAACAGTACACATGGGTGAGAAAGAAGGGGTGAAGACAGAGAGAGATGGACAGACACATATCACAGGTTGGTTTTATGGGTCATTAATGCACATCTTTTTGATGTGCCCTCATTATTTATCTGACATGCTCTGTATCATTAACTGATTGCTCTGGGGATCAAGAACCTGTAGGAGAGTCAAAACCTGATTACGACACAAGTAGAATAAGGGTACTTTAATAATTCTTCCATATGGGCATGGATGTGTTTGCAAATGCTTTTTCTACTACTGTATTCAAAATCTGTTCATTAAAGGTCATAACTGGATAAAAATTAAGATGTATGTCATGAAACATATCGTAGAAGTATAACATCACAATAAAAAATAATGCAACATAAATCTGGAATTGAATTCCTGATGCTATGGCCAAAAGTCAATCCTCAGATAAGTCATTTATGTCAACACACCACAGAAGAATTTGCACATTTTGTTACATCCAGTACTCAAAGAACTGTGAGAGTAACTGTTGCCAAGTATTGCCCTCATTCTGACTTTACTCTGTATTCTGATAGTGCAGCATGTTTAAGTACCTTTATGCAAAGATAACCAGACTACTGCAGGTGGTGGCAACAACTGACCAGGATTTGGCATAGGATCTTAGGATCATAGGAGGTTACTAGGTTAATGGCCAAGGGCCCTTACAAGCCTAGCCAAGTTCAACTCATGTTCCCGAGGATGTCTGCTTCAAGCAGACACTAAAATCAGCACCTACTGCCCCTGTCCAAGAGGGACACAGGGGGAACCACCGGGGTGAATTTCCGGTTACCCATGCATTGTCCAAATTACACTTAAATAGGTCCAACAAGGGGCTTTGTTTAAAATAACTAGGAAGCTTTTTCCAAAGGTGGGGCAACTTCTTTGAGACACTTATGTCTCTCCAGCAAGTTCTGTAGATGCCACATACTGACTGACCCGTGTGCCATTTGACTTGCGAATGTGCAGCATTTCCATTAAAGCTGGATCAGAGATTGCTCTACATGCAAGGCACAGGTCATCCCTGAGCAGTCTGTATGACAGAATAAACTGACAATTATTTCAGTCTGTCTGCATAAGACAGATCTTGAAGACCTTGAATTTTCTTTCCAATTGATGTAGATGTTTGGAAAGGAACATACCAAAGGGAGCGTTGTACTCTATTATTAGCCTGATGAGGGGAAAAGTACAGGGGGGTTATAACCTCTTTCTTTCTGGAGGCAATGCCTTTACTTATGAGATGAGCAATATAAAATGTCCTTCTTACCACTGTGGAGACATGATGATCGAAGTTAAGATTGCTATCAACGTGTGTGCCCAGATCTCTCACCACTGACTGTGGGCTTAGGGTATTGCTATTAATGTGGTAGTTTGCAGGAATTTCACCCTTACTGAAGGGGGTGATAATGCATTTTTTTGCATTACGTTTAAGACCATGACTTTGGCATCAGTCATTAGTCTGTGTAAGACCTTCTTGCAGGATGTTGATATCACTAGGTGTGTCAATGATCGTTTCCAGTTTGCAGTCACCAGCCAGCTACAGTCCTTTAGTTTTAGCCTGTACTTTGGAGAAGTAGATTCCAAACAGTAGGGGTCCCAGAACTGATCCCTGTGGAACACTACTGGTCACAGGTCTGCTGGAGGAGGTGGAATCCCCTATTTTGACAGTATGAGTTCTATCAGTCGGCCAGTTTGCAACCCACCTGACAATGTATGGGTTGATATCCAGATGAGTGAGTTTATCACTGATGCCTGAGTGGGGGATTGTGTCAAAGGCCTTGGTTAGTCTATGTAGGCCATATGCACAGATTTACCCTCATCTAGAGCTTTGGTGACTATCTCAAAGAAGTCTTCCAAGTTTAACAGGCATTATCTCCCCTTGACAAAGCCATGACTGGGTGGGATCAAGCTTTTGGAGATTTCCTATATCTTTGTTAATAAGGTCCATGATGATTCCTTCCATGGCCTTGCAGATAAGGCTGGTCAGGCTAATGGGTCTATAGTTCCCAGGACCCATGGATGCACCGCCCTTTGTGCAAAGGGATGATGGTGGCTGTTTTCCATTCCACTAGAACAAAGCCAGTGCTTAGGCTATAATTGAAAAGCATGCCCAATGGTGATGCTAATTCCTGTTTTAGTCCATGTAGAACACAGCCCGGGATGTTGTGTGGTTCCATAGAGACTGTATTTCTGGCCTTGGAGAGGGCATTGAGACCTGTTCGTCGGAGATAC
Source organism: Protopterus annectens (assembly GCF_019279795.1). Lineage (NCBI taxonomy): Eukaryota > Metazoa > Chordata > Ceratodontiformes > Protopteridae > Protopterus > Protopterus annectens. The sequence goes on from NC_056750.1 coordinate 264,420,896, forward strand.
TAGGTGAGGGACAAGTGTTAGGGATGCTTTGGGGTATATGTGGTGGGGACAGGGGAGTGAAGTTTTCACTGAACTAGTCAGCCAGCATGTTTGTTATATCCACAGGTTCTGTATATGTAGTACCATTAACTATGAGTTCACCGCAAATCTGGACCTTACCTTTGAGGTTACAGATGTGGTTATCCTTAGTTAGGGAAGCTTATTTGGATTCGTAGTTAGCTTTGGAGGACTTCACTAGGAGCCTTATTTGCTTGTTTAAGTTGAGAAGGGAGTGTTTTCAGTTTTAAAACCATTCCTTCCTACTCTTAGACAGCAATTTCTTTCTCCTATTGTATAGCCTATTAATGGCAGTTGTCCACCAGGCAGGTTTGTTTTTCCTTGAAGATCTTGCTTTGGTTATATCAGGTACAGCAGAGTCAATACAATTGTATAGCTGCTCATATAAATTTTGGTGTATAACTCAGCATAGGTGTCAGTTCCATCAGTAGGGGGAGGGGCTACAATGTTATTTATGCTGTCATGTAAGAGGTTGTAATTGGCCTTGGAGAAGTTTTTTTAGACTAACTGTTGCTAAGGGGGATCTTGTGTTATAGTTACTTCTAGTGAGACTCATTTGGGGTCAGATCTCACCTACATGTTGGTAAGCACCAGAACCAGGATGTTTGAGTCCCTTGTGGGTGTGTCAACCAGCTGGCCCAGGGCATTGGAGCTAACAAAAATCCAGAAACCTTTGGGCAAGTGAGTTAGAACATGTATAATTTATCCAGTCAATGGAAGGGTAATTCAAGTCACCCAAAACCAGGGCTGTGGTTGTATCTTGATCGACTCAAGTAGATCCAAGTAAGCTGAGTGGATGCCCTGATTCATGGAGGGTGTCCTACAGCTGGCAATGACCTGAAGAGAGGCTTTACCTACAGTCAATTGCACCAGAAGTAATTCAAGGAAACCATGCTGTTTAACCAGTTTAGAGGTATATTTATCTTTAATGAATATTCATACACCACCTCCTTTACTTCTCAAGCCTTCAGTTTGTGATGTGAATGTGTGGAAGGAAATGTAACCTGGTATAGCTGGGGTGCTCTTCACAGCCTTAAACCAGGTTTCAGTGACTGCACAAATGTCAGTATCTTCCAAGGTGAGGATTGCTTCCAGTGAGTACAGTTTCTGGTTTAGACTCCTAGCATTTAGCAGCATAAGCTTGAGATTGTTTTTGGAGGGTATTTTTTACATTGGGAATTTTTTTCTTGTGACATTGCCTAAAAAAGGCACTATGGGGTGGCAAGGGCCTTAGCCAGTAACCAAAATCCCAGGGGTAACAGATGAAGACCATCTCTGGCAAAGCATCAAGGTCTGTCAACCATATCATCCCAGGCTGACAGATACTGGATCCCCTTTGCATGACACCAGAAACTAAGCCAGTTGTTGAAGTTAATCATTTTTTGTTTACATTGAGGTATCATCCTAGGTGAAGATAAAATACTGCTCAAGGCTAGAGACATACCTGCCTGAAACACATAATTAGAGAGCTCAGTCATGTCTCTCTTCATATAGCCCGGTGAGGTACGTCTCAAGTCATTCATACCAACATGGACTATGACAGGGTCATAACACTGCCTGTCAAAGTGAGACTTGAGTGTGTGTGTGTGTGTGTGTGTGTGTGTGTGTGTGTGTGTGTGTGTGTGTGTGTGTGTGTGTGTGTGTGTGTGTGTGTGTGTGTGTGTGTGTGTGTGATCTGGCAGATCCTGGCACCTGATAAACAGCAGACGGTGACTTTTTCCTTATCCAACCTGATGAGAGGGACATCTATATGTGTCACAATTGTGTCACCTAGGACTAAACTGTTTGTTTTTGTGTTATGCCGTAGGGGCTTGACTGGTGAGACACTCCTGTGTGATATATTATGTGTACTATGTTCTGCAGATGTATTATGTGAATCATATTTGTGTTTGTGTTTGGGAGGTCTCTGAAGTCTAGGTAAGTTACTGGTAAAGACCTCTACATATATAGGTTTATGTGTTGTTGCTTTGGTAGTCGCAGGAGGTGAGGTGTGGATACTGACAACTTACTTTGTATCAGATGAACTGACTGGTGAGCAAGAGGGCCTGAATTCTTGGTTCTTGATATAGAAGCATCTCTCACATAATGAATTTGTATGGACTAGAAGATGTGGGTTGTCAGTGTACATGAAGCAATTGCTACATTGCCTCAGGATGCCCATGTCGACCAGGCTGGCTGGAGAAACTGTGGGAAATTGTCCATCCATAATGCCAGGTAGGTTGATGTGGTCAGGATCAGGGAGAGGACAGGAAGGACCAGGTAGAGTAGAGGACAGGAGAAGTGGGCAAAAAATATGAAGGGCTACTGGGTAGGATCTGTGTTGGTACCTTAAGAGCTTCGCTAAATGAATCACCTGTTAATGAGGGTCAATAGCGAGAACTCACAAATGGAGCACCAGCAGAGTACTAATGGAAAATTTGCAGGTAGAAGTGTTTCATCTATAACCACCAACAGTGCCTACTGCTGCTTGGCAGTGCATGATGCGCAAACAAGCACAAACCTGTACAGATGCGGTGCTTATGTAGCAAACAAGAGTAAACTGATTTAAACAAATTAGCCAGCAATAAGTTCAAAACTGAGCCCTGTTCCAGCAACCTTTAATCAAATGAGTTCTAACAGCACACTCCTCCCGGTCGGGTGTAAGGGAATCCTCTCCAGCAAAACATGGCCTGGTTCAGTGCTCATGTTATATAAACAAAACTAGATTCATCAGGTCTGAATTTAGTCTATGCTACAGCAAAGTGCAACAATTTCAGAAAAAAAAGTTCAAATAAGCAGACACAATAAGCCTTCAACTAGCAACTCCCAGCTCAGAAAGGCAGAGGCTACCATCTCCTCCCACAAGAGTGTAGACCACAACCTTCTTAATGTTAAATAACTGTTCTGAAGTCCACGTGCTTAAACTAGAACTAAGACACTTTTAGAATAGCAGACACACTAAGCCTTCAACCAGCAATTCCCATCTTAGAAGGATGCAAGCTACCGCTCCTGCCACAAAAGTCTAGACTACAAACATTCTTAACGTAAAACAACTGGCCTGAAGCCCAAGTGCTTAAACCAAAACTAAGAAGCTTAGAATAACAGTTACAAATTAATCAGGCTAATAACAAGCAGTAATAAATGCAGCAGATTAAATGCAATTGAACACTTTTAACACCAAACAAAAGCAAAATAAAGTAATAAAGTAAGAAGAAACACAAATACAACAAAAGCAGCTGAGTAAAGCGCAATGTTTTTTAAGTTAGGTGGGAAGGGAGGAAGCAGGAGATAATTCAAGATTAAGAAACTAAGGGGATGGGCCTTCCCAAATGATCTTTCTGTACTCAGTAGAATGAGCTGATGAGATGGGACTGGAAGAGTGCCCATAATCAGATTTATAGTAGGAGCAGGCAACTCAAAAACTGCCAAGTTTAAGAATACAACAACAGCTAGGCAGGTGGGAAGGAACAATAAAATGCAGGCAGAGAGCAGCAATATTCAAGCAGAGTAGGGCAAGCAAGCCAAACAAGCACTTAGGCTAAATAGAGATATTTCAAGCTAAATGAGGAATGCTATTTCTCAGCTCCTCCCACTAATTATCTGATGTTATTCACTGTTTGCAAAGAAATTATTTGCTACCTTTTCTAACTGACCCTAGACAAGACCTCTTAAAACTCCAACAGAGCAGAAAACTTAAAACAAAACAAATGTAATACAACAATAAGAAACAAAATAGAAGTAACTTAACCTTAAATGAAAAACTTCAATTCAAAATAAAATGCAGAAAGAGATCAGCAATATTCAGGCAGAGTAGAGCAAGCAAGTCAAACAAGCACTCCATAGGACATGAACGGCCATTCACTGTCACTCATCATTTGTGCATGACACCAAATTCTGCAAAAATGCTGAGGACAAAAAGTGAAGGCTTTCTTATGGGAAATTTCTGGCCAAGTGTGTTGTGTTTGATTCAATTTTTGACCAGATTAAACATGTAAAAAACAGGTTGATAGGAAAGTGGTGAAATGGACTGGCAAGCACAGAAGGGAGGCCACAAGGGAAAGAAAAGACAAATTTGCAGAAAGGTATAAATGCAAAACTGCAGATTTCCTGAATTTGGACTGTCACCACACCAAGGGTAGATGGGAACAACAGAATAATGTTGTAGACCCAGTTGTACCAAATAAAGTGTATCAAGAAGACACATAAGTGTGGTGGAGAGCTATGTATGGGTCTTTGTTTTATTGTTGGACAGGTACCCATTTTTTTCTTTTTCTTTTTTTACTTAAAAAGAGAGGAATGTTGTGGAAGGGGTTTAAGAATGTGAGGGTCCACCAGGTAGGGCAGATGAGGAAGCAGGCATAGACATACAGGACATATAAGACAGACAGAAATGGTGATGGACACAATAGGTTGCATGACACCATGATTTGGGATAGGTAGGCGACATTGGAGGTGCACCTGCAACAAGCCTGAGAACAGTGTGGATCAAGTCCTCATCCTCTGAACTGTCATCACTGTCTCATGTCTCATTTTCCTGTGTCAGTACTCAGTGTGGCATCGCCTTTGCAATATGATTAAGCACCTTTTCTACATGGCTGATTTGAGCACCAAGACTCCTTTCCATGATACCCTCCACCTGCCCTGTCATCTCATTGGGTCGCAAAATCACCATCTCCACTAATAGTGCTCCTGGAGGGTACCAGTGCACCAGAAGCCAGGGCAGAGCTACCTGACAGATGGAGCAGGTATGACAGGGATTCTTGAGGGCCTTGAAGTGCTGGGTGTCAGTGCTGCAACCTGTGGAGGGATGATGGGCCAATCCATAGTGTTTAGTCTACCTACACTGCACTCCCTGGAAGCAGTCCTCACCATGGAGAATGCAAACATATGTGCAGTCATGGAAACATGGCTCAGAACCATAGAAAGCACCCTGGCTATCAAAGGTTACAATGCCTTTCATGCATTTTGATCCCCCTTAGTTCAGATTAAAACAAAGGAAGGAGGTGTCTCAGTGTTCATGAAGGACAAATACACTGCTAGACTAATCCAACAACATGACTCACTTGAGCTGCTCCATGCCCAACTAACCATATGTTTGTCCCCCTATCACATGTTTGCTAGCTACAGATTCCCTAACATGAGTCTGGGAAGCCACACCTTCTATCTAAGCCTACTGGAATTTCTTAACATTCATCCTAACACCATATTATGGGTGACTTCAACTACCCCTCCATAAACTGGAAGATTTATATGACCCATAATTCACTTGTCCAGAGGTTTTTGAACTTTGTCGATGTAAACACCCTGGAGCTACTAGTTAGGTCCTCAGCTAGAGTACAAATATCCTAGACCTAGTACTAATTAACATGGGGGAATGCTGCTCCCACCCATGCATTAACTTCTCCCTGGTAAGATCTGACCACAAAATGATCTCCTTTAGTATTAAAACTTATTACCCCCATCAAACTCCAAACCTGTTAAAAACTTTGCTAAGGCCAATTACCTCAAACTAAGTGACAGCTTATTAAATGTCCAAGTCCCTCCGAACCCAGATGACACTGAAGCCTACTCTGAGCTGTACACAAAAGTACTGTACAACCACATTCATTGCTGCATAGAGGAGGCAGCACCTGTCCAAGTCAAACCTATAATTACTGCCAAAAATAAACCACCCTAGAGGATCCCTAGCAGAAATAGGCTATTCAACAAAAGGAAAAAATCTTCTTGAAAGCCAAGAAGGAGCAAACAAAACAGTGCAAAAAGACACTCACCAGTCTAAACAAACAAATTAGAGAGCTGGTCAACTCTGTCAAAGCAAACTATGAGGCAAAGATAGCCTCCCAGGTGAAAGGTAACTATAAGGCTTTTTTACTTATGTTCATAACCTCGGGGGAGATGCTCTGCAATGTGTCGAGTTAATCATGAATGGCAACACTTATACTCAGCCTGAATCTATAGCAAACTTGTTGCCCAACAACTTCATTTCAAACTTCTCACTCCCATCACCACCTACCACACCCAAAGAAATACCCTCAACCATCCCCCTACTGGTCATTACAAGGGAACAGGTCCTTACTGCGCTCACTAAAGCCAAGAACACAGCCTTCATGGGTCCCAACAATATTGCAGGATGCTTCTTAAATAGCCTAAAACAGAATCTATAACGGTCGCTAGAAACACTCTTTAATCACAGCCTCCAGACAGGCTTTGTCCCAGAGGAATGGAGAACTGAAACAGTCATCCCTCTGCACAGCGGGGGGGGGGTCCATCAACTGACCCAGGGAACTACAGACCCATAAGCTTAACCAGTCTTATCTGCAAGGCCATGGAAAGAATTATCATGGACCTGTTAAATAACAACATAGAAACTCCTCAAAAACTGGACTAGACTCAATTTGGCTTTGTCAAAAGGAGGTCTTGCCTCATCAATCTGCTGTACTTCTTCAAGAAAGTCACCAGAGCCATGGATGAGGGTAAAATAGTACACACAGCTTATCAAAGCTGGATAAAGTTTTTGACACAACCCCCCCCCCCCCCCACTTAGGGATCATAGATAAACTTACTGAATTAAGCATAAACCCCTACATCGTCAGATGGATAGCCAGCTGTCTCACTGGCAGGTCACATGTCTGGAGAGATGAATCCATTTCCAATAATAAACCTGTTACTTACAGTGTCCCACAGGGCTCAGTGTTGGGACCCCTCCTGTTTGGTATATTCTTGCCTGAAGTGAAGGCCAATGTTGGAGGCCTCCGGCTTACCAAGTTCCCTGACAACTGTAAGCTGGGAGCAATCATTGTATTCCCACATGATGTTGACATCCTACAAACAGGCCTAAAAAGGACAAACCATGGTCTAAGACTACGTGTTAAAAAATGCGCAGTCATACCCTTTGGTAAATCAGATATCCCTGCAAATAATAACATTGATAGCAAACCCATAAAAGTAGACCTAGTGGTGAAGGACCTAGGAACACAAATAAATAGTAACATAAACTTTGACCACCAGGTAGCTACAATAGTGAGGAAATCCTTCTGTGTGGCTCAACTTATAAGTAAAGGCATGGCATGAAGGTCAAAGGAAGTCATAGTGCCATTGTACTCGACTCTCATCAGGCCCATAATAAAGTACAGTGTTCCCTTCCACATGTACCTAATCAGGCACTTACACCAATTGGAGTGGCCCCATAGGTTTCTCACTAAAAATACACAAAGTATAAGGCACATGTCCTATGCACCCCGACTGAAGATCCTATCACTTTACTCCATGTCATATTGCTTATTGAAAGGGGACTTATGCCTCACCTACAAGGCATTCTCTGATCCAGCCCTGGGGAAAATGTTACATATTCACAAGAAAAATTATGCAAGGGTTATGCATTCCTTGGACCTGAACCTTATTTGTGATTCTAACAGAACTTGCTGGAGAGACGGATTCATATCCCAAAGGCTACTTTATCTATGGAATAAACTTCCCATCTTCATAAAACAAAGCTCCCCCTCACTTTCTTTAAAAATTATTTGGATAAATGGATGGGGAACCATAAATTCACTCCTGGGGTGCTGCCCATGTCCCTTATGGACAGAGGCAGTCTGTAAAATGACTCAGGACTTCAACAGCCAAAGACCAACTACCCTGATACTACCTCATTCCATATCTGGGGAATTAAGATATAATGTTGTCATATCCTGGGTATTATTGGTTAGGCTTGTAAAGGCTCTTGTGCCATTAGCTTAGTAATCACCTATGGGTCTATATTAGAAGATCGAATGTTTGATCTTCTAATATCGAAAGCAAAAAACAGCAAACGGCCGATGAAACACAGGGAAAGATTTCCCTTGGCTGTTCACTGGATTTTGCCATTTCTGTACTGTTGAGTGATCTCTGAGTTGGAATATTTAGTTAGGGGGTGTGTAGGGGACACAGCCCCCCACGTGGGGGGGTTTGGGGGTTGAAGCCCCTCACTTAGTTTGGATGTAAAGTTTTTTTTTTTTTTACTGGCCGACGTGCATGTTTCCCTGGGGGGTTCGATATTCTTAGGTTCAATATTAGAAGATCGATGTTTAGGTGTTCAATCACTTAAACATTTGATCTTCTAATATAGACCCTCACCTATGAACCTCTCTGTGCTGAATGCTATTTTTTTGCAAGCAGAAATGTATTATAACAGTACATTTTTAAGCTGTAGGAAATACTGAAAAAAAAGAATAAAAAAAAAGAGAGAGAGAATGGGTGGGGTGAGACAAAACAGAGAGGAAATTAGTTCCATGGCGTGTCACATGAATCTATCATTTCACTACATACATATTCATGATTATCCAGTCTATACATCTTTGCCACATCCAAGTATGATGGGAAGGTCTTATTCTGTTGTACTGTTAATCATTTTCATTGCTATGATATCATTAAATACAATTATTTATTTCACTATTGACATTTCGCATATAATTACAATAGTTATTAGGCTTACAGTAAGACCTGATACATACATACCCTGTGCCTCTCTGAGGCAATTTAACCTCTCTTGGTACACCTCAAAGTTTGCTGCAATGTCTTCAGCAGCTGTACTATATAGAAGAAGAGAAGAAGAGATATGGAAGCGTAATGAATACTGGTCTTGGATGTCTACATCATTCTATATATATGAATGCTGATGGGACAGAATACTTACTCAACTGAGGGGTGTCAGCATTTCTAAACTCATCCTCCCATCAGCTAAGGAGGTCCTTCTTGTGCCATTTCAGGTCACTACAGTGGTGAGTACAATTCTCCACAGTGTGTGGGATGCCATTTGCACTGCAGACATCCTTGGTTATGCAATTCCAAGCCTCAGTCTTATACTGAGACCCAGTGTAGTAGTCCCCCTGTTGCAGCCTATGGCTGTAGGGCTTTATGAGGAGTGCTGCAAAATTTCTGAACTCCTCAACATCCCACCTCTAAATTTAACACCCTCATCTCCCATACCAGCCATATCAGCAGAAGGCAAGGAACAACTCTATGTCTGAAATGGCACCAAATTCCAGTCTCGCATTTAACAGACAGTGCGCAAAGAAACACAACCATGCCAAATCCGTTTGTGCAATAAAAAGAAGAGAGATCCATTGCCAGACAATGAGGCAGGGATTTCAACAAACACCAATGAAGGTGTGAAACGTGGCCAGTAATAATTACCATGTAAGATACTCAACAATTCACACTTTTTCTAGTGGTCAACACTGACCATGCTTAATGGCTTGGCTTGTAAGCCTTGGCCTTTGGTAGGTTTAATAGGATGACTTGGGACATAATTTGTTGGGACTTGCATACTGTAAACAGTTAGTTATACATGGTGGGAGTCAAATCTATGGAATAAAGGTTGTATAAATTTCAAACCAGGTTATAATTTTGCAGTGCTAACAGTGCAGAAGAGCTGTGTTTCAACCATGGCCATTACAGATATACTGCATTCAGTATGAATGCAGATATACTTCAGATAGGCCTGTATGTGTGTGACTTTAAGAAGTCCTTGGAACTGTATTCTCATGTAAGAGGCAGTAATATTGTTTGAAAGTATATTTCAAATGCATAGACTTTCATGAGCTAAGTTATACAAGCTGGGGTATGATACATACATACTTCACAACACATACTGCCCTAAACACATAGCTTGGTTATGTGAGAAGCCAAGATGATTTTACCTAAAGTACTGTGCCCATCATAGATATGCAAGTACATTTTAATTAATTATCATAATTGTCATGCATAAACAATTGCATGCACAATCAAATGGGTTTCATAAGTAAGTTATTAATAAGATATGCTACCCAGAAAAGTGTAGGTATATTTCTTGCAATCAATCAACTTATGACAGCCATTTGTATGTAGTGTTACCTTCCTAATCAAAGTGTTGTGAGAAACTGCATTCTGAAACCCTTTGTAAAAGAAATTGTTATCCGGATTTGAACACTAGATCACCCATGTTCTGTCTTTAAGGTCATTGCACTTACCCTTTGTGCCACAGACAGTTACACAGCATGTGGATGTTCTCCACTCAGTACCGTCCAGAGTGCTGACATCCAGGCATCACCTCTAAGCCTGATTGCACTACAAATAAAATGTTTCACTTTTTTTCCTTATGCAGGAAAGTTTGATTGTGTGCTGCTCAGCAATGAGCAAGCGCAGAAAGGAAGAAACAGAAAAAACAGCATATGAAGTTGTGATGAAAGTAATACATCTTGAGTAATATTTTCAGCATTCCCTTCACACAGTATGAACCCCCACAGCAACTCTGTTATTGGTCCAAAGTCACTGCATTTACAGCTTGTGCCACAGAGAGAGATATACATTAGGTGCACACCACTCGCTCAGTACAAATCCTGTACAACTGTGCCAGGAGTGTTTGTGCTAATAAATACTACAGAAATTATTTTTTTTCCCTTTTTCCTTCATCTGCGATGCCTGTTTGTACTCTGCCAAGCACTGTGCAAAATTGCAAAGGCCAAAAAATTATATTCAATACCACAAAACACAAGTACAAACATGACTAGTATTTCCATTCATCAAAAGTTATGTCATTAAAAAGACACATGCTGCATTTTCTCATCTGCTGCAGACATCACAAGCATCATGTGGCCTATAAATCATTAGCATGTCATGTAGTCTCAATAGCTCAGAAAGAGGACATACAGACAATGACAGGAGGTCAAGCTTAGAAGACTACATACAGTTAGTCAGGACACAAAGTATGCCATTAGGAAGTACTGTCTAATGTAATGAGGTATGGTTGTGAGAATTTATACAGCATGTGACACATATGTCCACAGTACTCATGTTAATCCTTTTGTGTTATAATAGTATACAACATGTCATTTGATACAACCCCCTTACCAATATTATTATTATTAAGGAAAACAGGTGACTAAGCAACAGCAACACCTTTGCAACCTCAAGTCACACGAACTGCAAGTAAGATAGGGAACATTTATCACATACTTTGGCAGATGCATTTCATGCACAGCATATTATTCTTCTGCAGTTATTCTATACCCAGTTAAAAATAAAAATATCTGCAAGCTGGATTCAAACCCTGGATCATCTATCCTGTATTTTAAACTCATTGTATTTACACCATTTGCCACAGTGGTACTTAGGTGAGATGTAGAATTTCTTTAACTACTGCTCTTTTCCGAGTGCTTTAGTAATGTGCACCTCTGCTACTCTAGAATGTTCTAATGATGGCATTCCAAATTAAATTTCTTAGTTTGTACCTTGGGCAGTGAGCTTTTATTTACTGCCATAAAATGCTGCCGGTCCAAAGTGTGCTATGCCAAAATGCACACAAATTATGAACCCAATAAAAGAAATAAAATTGCCAGTAGTAGCAAACATCAGGAAATAATGAAGAAAATGTAGGATTTTGAGGTATTATTACTTTGTGGCTCACAGCCTGAGCATATGGTAAGGAAATATGCTTTAACTCTCTCAAACAGCACACTATCTGGATCTTAATCCTCGATTTAGTGCAGTAACAACACACACTCAGGCGTGTTTCTCATCCCTATTTGCCACCAACAGAGGCTTAGAGTAGGAATAAAAAGATCTACATACCATACAGATCTGGCTTAGCAGACCATCAAATTATAGGTCCAGAAGGAAAAATGATAAAATGTTTCTTTCTCATTTGCTTGAACATGTCTAGATAAATATGATATTGAGAACATATTTAGGATAATAATAGCCCACACCAAATTAATATAAGGTTGCCACGTTGCCAGCTCTTTCTTCTGTTTATTTTCTAAGCATCTTCTCCTTCTCTCACCTTAACTAACAGAAATGCAAAGCCATGGGTATTTCTTTGCATCTTTGTTTCAGTGAGTAATATAGCTGATTAGTATTGCATAACAATTTTTAAAAGGAGGATGGAGCATGTGCTATTATTAAAAGAATATCAAAGTTGTTAAGGTTGTTCTTATAGCTCTCAAGGTGCTTCCACACTTTTTCTTAAGCCTAGTCTGCATGATGCACACACTTCAGGGAGAAGAGTCTCTTCAGTATTGCTTGTTGGTGTATTCAGAGTAATCATTAACACTTGCAAGCCATTAGCAGCTAACAATTGTTATTGCTTTTCCCTGCAGTTCTAGGGCTTGTGCATGTAATCATGTAGCTACTTATACAATGTTTACCTCCCCTAAACCAAGTGAGAATTTTGTTATTCAGGAATGTTAATAATGTAACACTTTATTTCCATATTCACAATGCTCAGAGGGCTGAATCTACATTATATAAAGGTAATGGTAAGGCTATGAAAATGGAAGGTTCTGGATTGATTTTTAGCAAGTTCTTCCATGTAAACAGCTATTTTTCTTTCTTGTTCATCATAGAAATTAGAATTATAAGAACAACACTTCCCCAGAAGTGAACAGACCCCCCCCCTTTAGAAACCAGTATCATATCTAGGGATAATCTATATTGCAACAACATGATCGTCATTTCAATCATTTCTCTGTTAGCCACATGAATATGTTGAGCTGTTTCATTAGTCCTTTCAGTCAATACATGTGATAAAGCATTCAGTTTGGTTATAGTTCTATAGATACCATAATGTGGCAGAAAGAAAGTCAATACCTGTTCAGCTGGGTGTACTGATCTATTGTTTCTTAATCAGCTAGTTGGTGGTGACCAAACATGTGGAATGGCTTGAGTAATGTAGCCCACAAAGCAGCACGCAGACCTAGTTGGGTGCCAGGGATAGGCATGATCTCCACAAATATAATAATGATTGACTAGCATACTCATACCTTGTCCCCAGTTATACAATTTCAGTTTGAGTTTATTTAAAATATGATCTTGTCAAGTCACATTACATTTGCTGCAGCCTACATGAACTGTACCCTGTCTTGCATAGCAGGTGTTTTTTGGAGAGGATATAGCCAGTTGAAAATATACCTTTTTCAAAAAGATATAAAATAAAAACACCACCTAGAATGTCACAGTAAAACAAAATTTTAGTAAGTTTAAACCCTTTTGTTCCAAACTATTATGTACTTCCTCATAAACAATGTAACAGCTTCCTGCAACTATTTAAAAAGCCTTAAAAGTGCCAAATGCTATTAAAGTTTAAAGTAGCAAGTCAATCATCAAATGTAAACTTTGCACAAAAAATCATGTACTATATGCCAATTGTAAAATCTCGTAAATGCAGTTAAAAAAAACATATACAATGTGAAAAGAGAAAAATATTGTGTTTCAAACATATAAAATGCATTGTGTAAAATTGCAAAGAACATCACCATGCTTTGTACAAAATTTTTTTTAAAACTTAAATACTAACAGCTTTAACTTTTAAAATGGGTTTAATAGAAATAAATTCATTTAGTCCTGGAAATGCGATGCATTAAGTAACAGCTGTCAAAACAGTTCATGCTGCTGTAATTGGAGCTCCCAATTTCCTCCTCTAATGGGCACAGGAACTTTTTCTAAAACAGTAAAAAAGAGTAAAAACAAACTTCCTAAAGTCTTTGCAAACTACAGAATGCTTATATAAAGCATTAACATTGCGATCTTTTTAATAGCATAAGTGTGTTGGTATATTTATTTTCTCAGTGGCCCAATAGTTTTGCTAACATAAAAAAGCAGGCAGGAGGAGCAGATTATAATTACCTCTAACTGACAGCAATTTGGGGTATCCGAGTATGCCGTTGTATGGAATCTGTTGGTTAATTTTTCAAAAAGATGAAATATTATGCTAAGTTAGGTTTTTCTCTAACAACCTCTGTTTAAAATCTGTTTAAAGAGCTGGAACTAGAATCATAGGAGCACCTCCTCTGGAGTGTTCAGTCATAAATGCACAGACCCAGCAACTGCTGATGTTAAGATTTGCTCCATATTGATGTAATACTTCTAGAAAGAGGTGTTCCTTCATCTCAGCTGGAAAAGAAGTCAGAACTATCAGGAGTGATGTTATCAGGTGCAGGTGGGTTATCATCCTTCATCTCAAGGAATACAAGGCAGATCTTCTTGCAGTGAGAAGCATGGATCCAAGTTAGTAGACCAGCACACCAAACAACAGTTTGAGTCGTAAGAAGAGCAAGGTATGATCCCTTCCACCTAGGCTCCGGGAGACACTTTCAAAGAAAGACTTTAACAAAAACCCAACTCCCCAGACTGCAGAAAGACATTAACAAAAATCTAATCCCCAGGCTGCAGATAATGGCAGGGTTGAGCTGAAGGTTGGGGAAGGGCTTCATAAGTTGTTCGGTGCAACGTCTTTAAGGCAGAAACAAGTTTTGAACAATAATTTAACAGTGCATAATCACTTAATGTAAGCTGCACATTTTGGGCAGGTGGAGCAGATGGCATTCTCATGGGATGGCCCATAAGAATCTCAAGAATCACATGTGGACTAAGTTTTCTTTTTGCATTTACAGTTCCTCTTATACTTATAAGAACCATAGGCAATGCATCAGACCACTTCAGACCAGTCTTTTCACATATCTTTCCTAATCTAATTGTAATGGTCCGATTCATGTACTCAGTTAAGTCAGAGGCTTTAGGTTGATGAGGGCAGTGAAGTTGCAAATTTACTTTAATAATCTGACACAATTTCTTTATGATATCAGCAGTGAAGTGTTTCTCTCTGTCAGAATTAATAGTATGTGATACCACAAACCAAGGTATAAATTCCATGGTATAAATTATTTCCATAGTTTTTTGCTAGAGTGTCTGCATTATTTTTAGCACATGGATTAGCTTCTGCCCAGGCTGAAAAGCAGGCAATTACTAAAATGTTTTCAAGATTGCTACATCACTTCAGCTGGATGTAATTCAGCTGAATATTGACAAAAGGCCCCCAAGGGGTGGCAGAGCTGAATCTTTAGTTTTAATACTAAGAGACACATTATAAGACAGGCAAATTTCACAATTCTTAATGCTGAATCAGAGCATGAGAAGATGGAGCAAACCAGTCATGATTCAGCAAATCTGTTAAATTATTTCTATCTATATGGTTAGGTAAATGAAAATCTTACCAGCTAAGGCAATATAGACTGAGGTGCTGCAATGCATCCATCAGGATATCGCATTACCTGATCATTAGACTTCATGCATCCTGATTTCATTCATATTCTTTCTCATTTTCTGATGCTTTGTCTTACAGAGCAATTACTGTATCAAAATGAAACACAGGGTTACAAAATACTTCAGATACTGTCATAACAGAAATTAGAAGACTTTTTAACCCGGTAGTTAGCTTTGCTGCTCTGTCAGCCAGATTATTAGCCCTTTACAGCATGTCACTTCCTTTACTATGTGCTTGTACTCTCACAACTGCTACCTGCTGGGGCAGAAAATAAGAATTTAACAGTATCAAGATATAATTATCCATTTTTAATATATGTGCCTGCTGACATCAAGAACTCATGCTGTCTCCATAGTTCCCCAAAATCATGCACCACCCCAAATGCATATCTGCTGTCCATATAGATGTTCAGTACTTTGTCCTTTGCAAATTCACATGCCTCAATGGCTGTACTATCAGTTCAGCCACTTGAGTTGAAGTGATACCTCCACGTCTTTCTTGTATTATCACAGCACTTTCAGTACACACAGCAATTACAGCAACCAGACATCCGTTTTCATCCCTGCCAGAGGATCCATCCACAAAGAGCTCTAGTAAAGCATTTTGAATTGAAACATTAGTCAGGTCCTTCCTTGGAAAAAGCAAAAAGTTACTAACAGTAATACAGATGTGTGGTTTTGCCCTCTTATGCAGTTAGTAGCAGAGATGCAGGATTCAAAACGATACTGAACAATTGTGATAGTCAGGTCTGAAATCAGCAGTAACTAATACTTTGCCAGCCTTGAAAGGAGATACATTTTATGTTTGCATTTTTAGTAAAAAGCCAGCCACTGCATGGGAGACTGCAATTTTAAGTTTGTGCCCTAGGACAATTGGAGCAGAGTGTTCTAATGTCAGAGTAGCTGCAGCAACTGCTCTCAGGCAAGGTGGCAAGCCTTTTGTCATTGGATCCAATGTCATCCTGTAATAAACCAAAAGGTCTGATTTCCCACATGCTTTTGTGTAAGTGCTTCTGAAACCTGTTTTTTTCATGATAAACAAGAATCTATGACTTTCTGTAATCAGGTAGGCTTAAAGCAGGAGCATATGCTGAAGCTAGCTTTAACAGAATAAATTCATTTTAATCACTTTCTCTCCCCACTGCAAGTTTTCTGGTGTATTTTGTTTTAGTAGGTTTGTCAGTGATTTTGCTATCTTGGCATAATTTGAAATCCATTGCCTACGATACGCTGCCATAACTATGAAAGATCTACGCTGTTTCTGGGTGACTGGATGTGGGGCTTAATTTACTGCACTGACACATAAAGGTAATATTTCTTTAGCATATGACATGACACAGATATTTTACCTTTAGTGACTAAAGCTGCATTTTTTCTCTAAACACCTTCTGTCCTTTCTCTGCTCCTTTATTTAGCAGGAAAACAGTTTCCTGTTGGCAATGCTGCAGTGTGTCAGATGCTATAAGTAAATCATCTTCGTATTGCACTAATACTGACTGCTGAGGAAACTGTATATCTTTCAAGTCCCTTTCTAAGATTTGTGAAAACATGGACAGAGATTCAGTATATCCCTGAGGCAGCCTTGCCCAAGGGTAACTGTTGTCCTTTATATGCAAAACCAAACCAATGTTGACTATCAGGTTGTATAGGTATATAAAAGATAGTGGAGTACAAATCTGTAACGGAGAAATATGTAGCCCATGGAAGTACACAGGGTCAGGAAGAACTGAATAAGAGAAACGTCCTGCCTGATTTACAGCTCCCAAATCCTGCACAAACTTATAAGTGTTTCAGCCAGGCTTTTTAATCAGAAGTATGGCAGTCTTAAAGCAGCTTCTAGTAGGGACGATTATTCCCTGCTGTAACAGGGACTGAATAGCAGGCTAGATTCCCTCTTCTGCTTCTGGCTTCAGAGGATATTGCAGTACTGTGGGAAGTGGTTTATTTAAGTCTACTGAAGTTCTTACTGTTTCTGCAGATTATTTATTTATTTATTTATTTATTTAATTTACTTATTTATTTATGTATTTATTTATTTTGTTTGTTTGTTTGTTTATTGACATTTATTGACATTTGCTTACTGCGGAAGTCAGACTGGGTAGGAACCCATTTTGAGTGGAGGCCCGAGGAAAAATGCTCCAAAGTATTACAAAACATTTTAAGAACAGGTTGTATAGGTATATAAGTTCCCCAAAAGTTCCTCACCAAACCCCAAAAGTTCCTCACCAAAAGGATAAAGGGACTCCAAAATCTGTCATATGCTGCCAGATTGAAGAAACTCCAGCTCTATTCAGTCGCATACCGTCTGCTCAGAGGTGACATGTGCCTGACATACAAGGCCATGTCCAACCCGGAATTAATGGACATGCTCCACCTCAAAAAATCCAAATCCACCAAAACCACTAGAGCAAGCGACTTAAACCTTAGCACGGATATAAATAGGACGTGCTGGAGGGATAGATTTATCACTCAGAGACTCCCTATGCTGTGGAATAAAATCCCGGTCCATGTGAGGCAGAGCACCTCGCTGACTCTGTTCAAGAGAAATCTAGACCTGTGGATGGGGGATCGTAGGTTTACCCCGGGAATCATCTCTGGGTCACTGCTGGACAGAGGCACAACAAACTAATGGGCACAGTATTTTTTCATATAAGGGGTGGCGTAAGCCACAATAATTTGGGCTAGGCTTATAAATGCCTTAGGGCAGATAGCCTAGTATAAACCTATGAACCTATGAACCTATGAACAATAATTTTACAGCCTTTAAAAATAATACAAAAAAGACAGTTTGAATAATTATAGCAAATTAGACATAATATAGAAACACTGGATAATAATAGATGCTAGTTATATGACAATGATTTAATAGTTAAATAAATTTTAGCCAGTTTATTGAGAAATTAAAGGAAAGTTAGTATAATACAAACAGAAATTGAAATACAAAATGAGAGAAAAGCATGCTTATGCTATATTTAGAGAGAAAACCAGGGAAGAAAAATTGATAGAAGCAAGGGAGTGAAGAAGGGAAAGTAGGGAGATATAAGGTATGAATAGGTATTTGTTCACATTTAGGAATATAGTTTATCATGGTGTTGAGCAAGAACACAGACAGCTTTTGGCTAGGATATTTTTTAGAATGGTTTTGAAAGACAGGAGGAAGGGTATTGACCTGATAGATACAGGTAAGGAGTTTCAGGCTTTAGCAACATGGTACGAGTACAGACAATGCCCAGCAGATCTGGTAGGCTTGTGGACAGACATAGGTTTCTTTACTAGATTGTAATGACCGACTGGTAGCCGCGGTGGTGCAGCGGTAGCATTGTTGCCTCACAGCAAGAGGTAGAATGGGTGTGCCTTCACTGAAGGTTGGGCATTGAGCTGGCACCTCGGCACCCATAAAAAATCTACTACCAATCATTAGCGGACCAGAGTTCCGCTGTGGCGACCCCTAACTGGGAAAAGCCAAAAGAAGAACAACAATGACCGACTGGGAACATAGTTGTGCAGAATGTTATTTAGTGCTGAATAAGGAGATGGATTCTGTATAATTTTATAGGTGGCAAGAAGTTGTGCATTTGTTAGTTGATGGGATAGTTCTAACCAATTTAAGCTTTTTAGTGCTATATAGTGCTGGTTCTGAAAGGGGTATTTGCTGCAAATTTAGTAGCTTCATTATATCATTGTTCAAGTTTTGATTATTGTGATGCCTGAAGGTTAGTAAGGATGGCAGCAGCATATAGAAATGTGGGGAGGAGATAAGCAGTGGCAAGTGCAGTTTTAGTTGCATTGGTGAAAAAGTTTTTGGCTGTATAAAGCATCCCTATTTTTGTTGAGTTTTTCTTATGCAATATTGTATATGCAAGTCAAATTTAAGATAATTCTCTAGCATGCCTAATAAATTGCTATGAGAAGTGGCTTCAATGGTTTTATTATCAAGAGAGAGAACTTTAAATTTTGTTCTTTCATGGGAGATGGATTTGGAGGAAAAAAGCAGTATTTTTTTTTTTAGGGTTGAGCATAATTTGTGAGTTACAACCCATGTTTCAGTGGCTGTTAAAGCTTCCTGAGTAATCTTTTGATGGTGTGCCATGTTGTCAGTTGTGCAAAGGAGTGTGGAGCCATCTGTGTACTGTAATAAGGAGGCCTGTTGTGTGGATGTGTGGAGGGTGTTGGTGAGAATGTTAAAGAGGAGGGGATCATGAATAGAGCCTTTTGGTACACTGGTGGTGACTAGGAGATATGGAGAGAGGGTAGAGTGCCATTTTACTGCCTGATACCTATTGGATAGGTAGTTTTTGAACCATAGAAAGATGGGCTGAGCAAGACCTAATGCATTTGAAGTAGACGTTTGCTGTGACAAACTGTGTCGAAGACTTTAGACAAGTCTAGAAATAAGGAGGAGACTAGTTTGCCATTATCTCTAGCTTTATTGACAGTACCTATATAGGTGTCCATTATAACTGTCCTATGTCATTAGAATGCTGTTCCTGTATACTTTTGGGTACCTGTTTCAGTAATTTCTCATCAGTCTGAAGCTATGATATTTGTATTTCATCTTCGGTATTCAATACTGCTAAAGTTATTTCATTTATGGAGGATAATTCCTGTGAGTGATTTCTAGGAATCATTGTCAAATTATAGGGAGAATTTGTAGCTAAAAAGTGCATGCCAATGACATAGCAATGAAATGCAGCAAAGCTACAGGGCCTTGAGTCTAGAGAAGTGAGCTCTTCAGGGCAGTCTTAAAACTCCACAATAAGAAGAGAAGAAAATGCGAAAGCGAGGAAGAGTGACATGATATAGTGTAAGAGAATAAGAGTAAGATGCTGCAAAAAACAAAAAACCAGAGTGAGAAGTACAAATGCAAAAGATGAAGGACTAAAAATAAAATTGCATGAAGGCCATGAAAGATGTCTGACTGAGTTAATGAATAAGACTAGTACGACTAGGGATATTAGGGACTTGGATCAATACAGATTTATTAGAGGTAGATCTACTCAAAGCAACTTAATAGGTTTTATGATAAGATTACTATGGCCCTAGATATGGGTCTAACAACAGGAGTCATTTTTTTCTGATTTAGCTAAGGTTTTTGATAGCCTACTTCACCAGGGTTATTAGAGAGTTCTTTTAAAATCTGATATTAACAGTTATATCATCAAACGGATAATGCCCTGGCTACATAACAGGAAACAAATAATCAGGATAAATTATGTTTACTCTGAGTATTTATTTGTTAAATCAGGTGACCTTCAGGGTTCTGTACTGGAGCTTTTTTATTTAATACGGTATTCTCTACCATACATTCTGGATATTTAAATTTGCAGATGATTGTAAGTAAGGGTTTATAACTCAAAACAGATCTGATTTTGATCAGCTTTACAACTATCTTTCAAAGCTGAACAACTGAGCATTTGCTGTGGATCTTAAATTTAGTATGGTAAATGTAAAGTAATATTTTCTAATAAGATTCAAAGGTGTGCAATTTATATGTCATACACTGAACTTCAGGCAGTGAATTCTTATTGTGATTTGGGTATTTATGTCTCTTCTAATTTGTCCTTTAAAGGCCATACTGAAAAAGTTTCTGCCAAGGCTATTAAGTACATGTTTTTTTTTTTGTTGAAAAATCTCACCACAAGAAGTTAACTCTGTCTGAGTTATTTAAAACATATATCAAGCCCATTATTGAATATAATATTACATTTTGTACATACACACAGGCAAGTCTAAATTGCCTAGAAAGGGTTCAGAGGAGATTCACAAAAGGAAGTTAATAATAGTTTGAGAACATTTAAACACAGCAATTTGAAATTTCTTACCAAAATGCGTAAATGTAGTGTTAGACACTTGCTTATTAATGTCAGTATGACCCATTTTTGCAATAGTTTTCCTGGACATATAAGATCAGTTAGGGATTCTGTTTAAAAGGAATTTGGATACTTGGTTTGATGACAGTGTATATGAATCTACTTTATATGAATAAATACTCTCGGATGGCACTAGGGCCTAAGCAATGTATATACAAGTATATGTGCATGCACAAGTCATCTCTATATCCTCAAAACATGAATAAATAATGAAGTAGAAATTGTGAGTAATGTACATAGCAAGTGATAAAACATACGCAGCAAATGTTAAGCCCATGTTATAATAAAAAACATGAAAAAACATCCCATTTACTCTAAAACTGTAATGTTACTAGGCCTCTTAGCAGTGTTTGTGAACATCATATCTGTACCATAACAATAATGAACACCATTTGCCAAATCTAATGGTCATTATCCTCCCAACTAAATGTATTTTCTGTTTCATTTATGTAATTTTATTGGGTTGTTTAATCAGAAGAAATTAAAAATTGATGGCCAGGGCCAACAGAACACTGGTATTAATTTCCAAGGACAGAGAATGTGTTCCACTACTCATTATGCCCCCGTTGTAGCCACAATGAAAGAATTGCAAAATTATACAGGGATATAAGAAAATAGCATTACTGAAAGTCTTCAGAGGGAAGCAAAAATGAGTGGTAAAGGGAATGGATTGGAATTACATGAAAAGATTGCTTGGACTATATTTCCTAGAAAATAGGTGTTGCAGGGATGATATGATGTAAGTAAGATTTTAAAAAGAAAAGAAAGTAGAGGGAATGTGACAGAAGGAAGTACATAATACAAACAGAAACAAATATCTTCAGTCTTGATGTAAGGAAGTATTGCTTTCTGAAAAGATGATGGATACAAGGAACAAACTGCTAGCAGAGAGAGTATAGACTAAGACATCAGACTCATTCGAGATACTCTGGGATGTCTGTGGGGAAGAACAGACCTAGGAGTTAGGCAACTGTCTGGAATTACTTGGAGTTGCTAGGCAGAATAGACAGATTGTCTCTTGTCGATGCTTATGATGTGATGACATATAAAGGATGGTGCCACTTTGTTACAGAGAAATGAAAGAGAGAGCAGTGCAGTTGTGCATATATGTGTACGGTGACAGATATTATCTGAAAATAAGCATGTAGGTTTTGGATATATGTGCTTTGAAATACTTCAGAAGTAGATCGGAGTGGTTCATGTGCACATTTGTTTACCCATATACATTTTTGACAGCTTTTATTTATATTTATAACAGAGCATATTCTGCCTAAACCTCTCTGTTACTTTTTTATTTTGTTTTGTCCTATCCCAGAGATTGCTTGCTATTATCCCATGTACGTTGTTTTTATGTGCCCCATTCACATCTTGTTTCATGTTTAAAATGATTGATTTGTGCATATTAAAATTAAAAAAAGCAATGAATGCATATTACATTTTACATTAATACAACCTTTCTATGTGACGTGGAATGATGGAATTGTGCTAAAAAAAGATTATATTCTGGTAGAGGTGACAGGGATTAGAGTTAATATTTGTGTTTGTGTTGTACATATTTATTATTATAATTAGCAGCAGTATTAGTATTACTTATTTGTTTTTTCAATCAGGAAAATCTGACTGAGTACATTGCCTATTTTCAGCAATGGCCCAAAGAGAAAGCCTCCAAGAATTAGTAAACGTACAATATTGCAAAGTTTAAATAATCTCTAAAGATAGACATACAAAAAATAATGTAATTCATTAAAGTGGAATAAGCAGGAAATATCACATAAAGTTATATATTGTAGTAAGTTCTAAGAAGTGAAATCGGTGCACATTACTTAAGATCATCAAAAAAAGAAAACATCAATACAAACGTAACAGTGTCACTAAGCAGTACAATGTAGCAAAGAACTGGGAGCTAAAATAATTTAGTTGTTGTTTGTCTTTCGGCTTTTTCCCAGTAAGGGGTCGCCACAGCGGAACTCCGGTCCGCTAATGATTGGCAGTAGATTTTTACGAAATGCCGAGGTGCCAGCTCGATGCCCAACCTTCAACGAAGGCACGCCCATTTACGCACTCATGTCTTTTGAATGCTACACAACCATGGGGAGGACATGCAGACTCCACACAGAAGGCACTCCCAAGCCAAGCCGAGAATCGAACGGGAGAACCTCTTGCTGTGAGGTAACAACGCTACTGCCATACCACCGTGGCATATTCATTTATATTCATGGCTACATGTAAACTGATAAGAATAAAGCATACATTTCTTATGGGAAGAGTGCAATAAACTCACTTCAGTAAAACATAAAAAGCCCGCTGTGAAGAAATAGTTTAATAAGTAAGAAGAGGAACTCTTGAGTAGCTGGGCATTTTTATCCTGGAGATTCAGAATATTTGCAGATTCTAGTCTGATTTAGACGTAGCTAGAGGTTTGTCTTAAAAAATGAGGTGGTTGTGTATATGTCTGAAAATGAAAGTGATGCTGTTCCATAGTTTAGTTAGGCTTACTGAGAAATTCTTCATTATTTCATCTGTATATGCCATACAGGATTCACACTTGTGTGTACTTCAGAAATTGTTTCCACACAGCAGAATACAAAAATATATCTATAGAGAAAAACAAAGGTTTTTGTATCCCTGCCTATCCTCGGCCAAATATAAGATCTGTCTGAGGAATGCTGAGCTGCAGAGGTGCTGGTATTAAGGTCACCCCTTTACACAGTGGATCAGAAACAGAAATGTTTCTCAGCCTTTCTCAAGCCTTATACCATGTCCAGCAAAACTACAACAGTCTGTACAATATGCTTTTCTTTTGCATAATTGATTTGAAATAGAAATTCAAGAATAATCAAGCTTGATGGAAGGTCCAGTAGAACTGGAACAGTATACTTAGCAATGGAAGGTCCAGTAGAACTGGAACAGTATACTTAGCAATGGAAGGTCCAGTAGAACTGGAACAGTATACTTAGCAATGGAAGGTCCAGTAGAACTGGAACAGTATACTTAGCAATGTGGTCTCTTACAGAGTATAACTAAAAACTAGGATTTTTCCCCAAATCTATTAAGCCTATTGCAAGATCCAGTAGTAATGTAACAGTACATTTAAATAAGGACTTGTCATTTGCACTGCCCCTGGCTATATCCAGACAGAATGTGTCTTATATCCAGAAGCACCTTCAAATATAAATTATTGACACAAACAGAATGACTATTCTATAGCAACAGTGGCAATAGAGTCCGTTACACCCTATTCCTCTCCTGGAAACTCTCTTTCCCACACATTTATATATTGGCAACATGTCAGCAGATCCACTTCTCCACATTATTTCTTAGATTGTTATCCTGCAAATGAGGTCTTGGTTGCATGCCATAATTCACTTTCAAATGTTGGCTTTGTTGTAGTGAATGATGCCATGTCAACAGCCTCTGAGACCTTTAATGTATGCAAATTATCTTTGTCATTGATCCTACCATTAAATTCTTGGAGTGTTTGACTTCCTACAGACATAGAAGTACAGTGCTATATAGGTATTATACACTAATAATCTCAAAAGCTGTATTTTAGGAAATATAATACATCACCTTCTAAATGTTCTAAGTAATCATCTTTATGGATGTTTGTCTTGTATTTACAAGAAAGCTAATATCCTAGCTAAAGTGGTTTGTAATGCTACCATTAAAATCTACACTTAGATATCTTCAAATTCCCACTGAACATTTCCCTCCATTTGGCACCACCCCCCACGGCCCACACCCCGTTATTAATGCCCACTAGTCACTCTGCATTATTTAGCAGCAGTAAGTTGCTAGGTATATGATTTGCTTATCCTTCATGATGAACTCACCAAGACAGGTACGCATTTTTTAGATGACTGTCTGTGTTGTTGGAATTGTTCTGCTTTTGTACTGTATGAAATTACTATGGGGCAAGATTTTTATACTGTGGTACCTTGATTTGCACCATTCCCTTCACCACCATGACTTTAATCCCAGGAACTCTACTGAAAAAGGGCAATTATAGTCATTCTTATCATGCTGAAATAAACAAATTTGTTATGATGCTGTGATACAGATATACCTTTCAACTGTCCAGATTCTTGCACATATTTTTGAGCCGTTCCTTATAAAATTTGTGGTTTTCTGAAAAATCAGTGAAGATTGAAGTCAATAAATAATGACATACATTTGAGTTTCATGCTTCGTATCCTTCATATAATGCACGCGAACACAAATCTTATTATCTTAGCTACTTTCTAAGTTTATAAGAAAAATATTTCAAATCTGTCCCCATTTTTGGACCTTTGCCCCCCATTACTTTAGTCTTTGTCCAGACTTCTTGCACTTTGTAGGTTGAGAGGTATGGCTACAGACATCTGCAGTAAATGATATTCAGAAATGTCATAGTAGCCAGTCTGATACATGGGTCATCTAAGTACTAAAAACTTAATGCATTACACCCATGGTTGGTAGAGTTCTGGCATGCTTCACAACTAACCTGTGATCTACTGACTCATAATAATCATAAATGACTTTCATAGCTATAATAGTTTCTCTCTCTGTCTCTGATTCTGTCTGTCTCTCTCTCACTTCCCTATACTTACACATGCAATGATATCCGTTGCCTATAGACAAAACTATTAATGTAAGCCTGAAGAGCTTTGCTAAGAGGCTTCATATTATTTGAGAGTCGGAAAATTACTACCCTGCTATAAAAGCATTTTACTAATTGATCTAATGCATGGAAACTTCTGTTCCAAATTATGACCTTTTAATCATATCTTCTCCTGCTAAATGTTTCCCCATTTTATGGTTCCATCTGTTGGTCTGTATACTTAATGTTTAATCTGATAATATAATATTTATTCATTTAGTTGATGCAGCATTTTTATCAAGCTTGAAGTGTTTGTTTACAGTCAATAGTTATGTCTCAGCTGTCAAAGCTCATGTTGTCCATTGTTGTCTCTAAATCATTTTTTAAATTTTGTGTATAGCTATTGTGTTGTTCTAAAAAGTAATTTCCATTTGGTCTTTATGCTAGTTTGATAATCTTATATGACCTTTATAAAAAAAAATAAAAAGACTTTAGAGAAAAAAAAATAAAAGTAATTTAGAGTTAACTTAAATACACTTTATGTTGGAGACAACTCTGGATGTAAATTCTGGGGTGATTTTCCAATGAGCTGTCACTTGGATATGTTGTCAGTCTATAAGTACTTTTTAAAATCTGAATACCATTTTGTAAAAGCAGACTGAGGTGAAGATGATAAATAACACAAGTATGCATTTCAGTCCTCACTTCATTTGCTTCCTGTCGTTAGTATTACAAACGGACTCTGTATACATATTTAAAATAGTTCTAAAGTGAAAGGATTAATAATACAGGGATACAGTTAGTACATGTAATAGTGACTTGTATTCTTTTCCTGCTTTCTCCAGTCTAGTCAGGCCCTATTTGCAGAAGAATAACAATTTTGAAAATTAATTTGCAAAGAGCCATATTGAAAAGTTGTGACACACAGGGAGTCTTTGAATGTGATTTCTGAACATTTTCCCAATAAACAGCAATTTGTAGAATTATTTTGTTGCTCGTAATTTCAAACAGCATTTTCAGTTAGTGACTGTTAGCTAGTCCTTTAAAGTTTGTTACCTGATATTAATTAGGTTGGAAATGCTGGTCCCAGGCCGGGCTCAGACAGTTGCCTTCCTGTTCTACATTATGCCAGTAAGATTAATTATGCAGCACTTATGTTAGGAAGGAGTTCTGGACAGACTGCTAAATATCTGTCTTCTCTTTATCCTGCCCTAATTCTTGTATTCTTTAATCTACAAGGTATCCCCTCTGAAAACTTTCACAATTATTTCCTATTTCCTTCAGCTTTGTTTTTTTTTTGTTTTGTTTTGTTTTATTTTTGTAATTTTGCAAAAGTTATAAACTTTTAACAAAATCATTTGGAGACCAAGAATACAGGTTGAACCCACCAAATTACCTTGCAAAAACTGCCCACAGACTAAGTAGCATAGGCGCAGCAGCACAGGCTGAGTACAAACAGAATGGCACAGGCTGTGCAGCATAGATTCACCGCAGACTGAAAAGCACAGGCTCAGCAGCATAAACTGCCCACAGACTAAGTAGCATAGGCTCAGCAGCACAGGTTGAGTACAAACAGAATGGCACAGGCTGTGCAGCATAGATTCACCACAGACTGAGCAGCACAGGCTCAGCAGCATAAACTGACCACAGACTAAGCAACACAGCCTCAGCAGCATAGACTGACCATTGACTGAGTGGCATAGGTAGACTGAAAACAGACTGAATGACATAGGTTCAGCAGCATAGACAGGACACAGGCTGAGCAGCACAGGCTCAGTAGCATAGACTGACCACAGACTGAATCGTACAGGATGAGAAGCATAGACTAATCACAGAATGAGTGGCACAGCCTCAGCAGCATAGAATGACCACAGACTGGGTGGCGCAGGCTGAGCAGCATAACCTGACCACAGACAGTACTAATCATTTGAGCACTAATTTAATGAATAGTATGTCGGCTCATTTACATTGTCATTATATGCACCCCTCAATGCACTACACTGCCTTGCTTTTTAGCCTAGACTCATTTAATAGCTTAAAAACAGAAAACAGACAACTTTAATAGTAAAATTAAAGCTTTCAGCTAGATTAAACATCTTCAGTTTTGAAAAGGTATAACTTAGACAAAAGCACTAAACTAAGAAATTCTGATGTGAAAGTTGACTGTTCTCCATGTGTGTGTGTGTGTGTGTGTGTGTGTGTGTGTGTGTGTGTGTGTGTGTGTGTGTGTGTGTGTGTGTGTGTTTCATTTCAGTCTAAAACTTAGCCTGTTTTATTTATTTATTCATACTGGAGTACAAGAACATTTTAGTGTTATATATTAATGTTAATTTGATCACTGCCAATTCCATTATTATGTAGGTTCAGGCATTCAAAATCATTAAGTAAGATGCTAAGGTGGTTTTCTAACTCTGTGATTTTTCATTTCTTAAACTAATTCTTAACTCATAGACGGTACAAGACAAATGGGCAATGTGGCCATTTACACCTTGCTAGTACCTAACCTTAGACGTTACCTCCTTTTTTTAAGTCATACCAGGGGTAAATGTAGGAATATCCATCCAATTGTCTTATTCCTTCCTGCTTGATCTGGAAAGGATGTATATTCCACAGAAGGGGTAATCATTCATTGTGTGACAAATTCTCTCCATCATGATTTATTTGCTGAAACAGGGACAGGTTTCTGTTTCTAGTTTTTACAAGACTGTTTGATTTGTGGAGAAATAAGAAGTCCTGAACTGCTGGATATCCAAATGGCCAGGAAGGCAAGACACAGGTCACACCTAAGGAGTCTGAAGGATATGAAATACAGGAACAACGCCTCCAGCCTCTCTTAATAGCTCAGGCCCTGTAGTGCCATGATCTTTTTTGGCAGGAACTTTCAAGGTCTCTGTAACTGCTTGATATGTTTAGTAAGATACATCCCAAAGGGGGGACATTGTATTCTATGATTCTAAGAATATAGAGGGGTCAACACTTCTCTGGACTTGGGAGAAATACCCTTTGTGATTAGCTATGCCAGATAGTAGGATTTCCTGACCGCTGTTGCAACATGATGTTCAAAGGAGACAGAGTAATCCACCTATGTTCCAAGGTCTCTCACAACATCTTAATTTTGTAGTGGAGTATTTTCTATACTATAAGCTGGATACAGGGTTTGTTTACCAAATATAATAATAATGTAATGCATTTTTTAGCATTTAGTTTTAGTCCATTGTCAGTACACTAGTTACTAACATAGGTTGGCACGTACAAGTTCATTTTGTAGCTGCTACATGTAAGAGGGGGATTCAAGTATAACACCTAGTTTACAACCATTTAGCAAAAAATATAAGAAAAACCTAATTAAAGCTAGAGTTTTCACTATGTAATACCATAAACCTCATGTAATAGAAGACAGTGGGATATATGCAAATGATCCCTTAAGGACATCAAGGGTTTTATCTATATGGCTTCTGAGTGTCCATGACTTTTTACTTTTTCTTTTTAAGTCTTTGTGGATACATTCAAGCCAATAGAGCCAAACCCCACTAGCTGTAGACATGCATGTTTCAGCCTTCTTATGACCTCAACAGCACAGCATAAGTGGAATGTCTGGCTATACTTCAGAAACATAAGGGTCTTTAACCGAGCTAATGTCCATAACCATTAAAGTGTCTGCAAAATATCCCAACTAACATCCAAACCAAAGAGTAAAAAGGTCACACAGCTAAACCAATTAGTAAAAACTGTAAGAAAAACCTAGGCAAGCTGGAGTTTTCACTGAGTGATACCATAAACCTCGTGTAATAGAGGCCCATGGGATAAGAGCCATCAGAAAGTTTTGTTAAGCAGAGTTAGTTTAGTGTCACATACTAATCTGCAAAATATTTTCTTGAGTAAAGTGTTGGAAATAAGTCAGGACTGAAAACAGTCCTGCACAGTTTTATTTCATACTCTGGTATTGTCATTCACGTCTTCAAAAGTATCTAAGTTTTGGAATAGTATCAACAAACTCTTATATCTGGGCAACCCTTCCAGACCTAGCCCCTGTCCTAACAGCTCCCCAACAGTCACTGCTTCCTTTCTTAATTCCTTCTTCATTGACTCTATAAAAACGTAACTAAACCCGACATCTCCCTCTCCCCTTCTGATCCCCTTCCCTCTAACAATTCCACCCAGTTTTGTCTTAAACCTATCCCTACTGCATACATTAAATCTCTTCTTACCAAACTGAAAACCTGCTCCCCCTCTGCTGACGGCTTACCTCCTCTATTCCTTAAACTTGCAGCTAACTCTGCTGCACATTCAGCCTCCATATTAGTAAAAAGGTCAATTCAAGAGAACACAGTCCCAAATATCTGGAAAAATTCCTATGTCATACCTCTCCACAAAGGTGACCAACCAACTACAGACCTGTCAATCCAAAATTCTAGAAAAAATTATTCATAACCAACTTTTCAAACACATCATACAAGACAACCTGTTAACTCCCACCCAGCATGGTTTCTGTCCTCACCACAGCACCTCTACAGCTCTCATTTCATTTACACAGAATATCGTCAAAGCACAGGACAATAATAGACTAGTCTCATACCTCTGCCTTGACCTATCTAAAGCCTTTGACACCATTTCTCATACCCTACTGCTCTCAAAACTTTCTTCCCTTAACTTCTCCTCTTCTACTATACTATGGTTCTCCAGTTACCTCTCCAACAGATTCCAATCCATCAAATGGCTTTCCGCCTCCTCCCCCTTCCTCCCAATCCAAACAGGTGTCCCTAAGGATCAATCCTTGGACCTCTCCTTTTTAATATCTTTACAAATAACCTACACACTTCCTGTCCAAACTCCTCACTAATACGATATGCAGATGACTCCACTATTATCTTGTGCTCTGATAACCTTCTCCACCTTGCTCTTACTCAAGATTCCTTCCCTTCAGTCAAAAAAATGGCCGACCAATAATCAACTACTTCTCAATCCTAAAAAAACAAAAACTTCTACTCTTCCTCCCCAAATCACTACAGAAACACAAAAATACCTTCACAGTATCTTTTGTTAATCATACACATCTCTGTTGAGCCACATACTAAACTTCTGGGTGTAATCATAGATGACCAACTAAACTTTGACATACATATTCAGCAAGCCATCAAAAAGACCCACCAAAAACGTGGTCTCATACACACATAAAAAATACCTCACTATTATAAGATCATAGGATCATAGGAGGTTACTAGGCTAATGGCCCTGGGGCCCTTACAAGCCTAGCCAAGAGTTTAGCCCCAAAAAAGAAACCTCAGTCAGTACCTGTTGTCCCATCAGTGAGGGGACAAATGTGGAACCCTTGGGACAAATTTGTGGTTTCTCATCCACTCATCAAGGTTGCACTTGAAGAGGGTCAGTGAGGTACTCTGTTTGACATGCATGGGAAGTCTATTCCAGAGATGGGGCAGCTTCTAGGAGACAAACCTGTCTCTCCAGCTGCTTTTGTTGATGTTGCATATTAGATTTAGGTCTAGATTTAGGTCTATCGAGGGGGTAATGCACAAGGAGTTAGATTTATGGATATGGAGCATCTCTAGTAGGGCAGGGTCCGATATTGCCTTGTATTTGATATCGAGTAGAGTGATAGTGATTTGAGCCTGTCCACATTGGACAGGTGTTGGAGGCCAAGGATTCACTTTGTGAGGTATTTCTGTGGCCTTTCCAGTTGGTGCAGGTGTTTGGAGAGGTACATACCAAACGGGGAATTATACTCAATTATATGTCTAATGAGGAAGGAGTATAGAGAGGTAATAACCTCCTTTTTCCTGGATGCAATCCCTTTACTTATGAGATGAACCAAGTAAAAGGCTTTTCTGACCACTGCCACCACATGATGGTCGAATGTGAGAGTGTTGTCAACTTAAGTACCCAGGTCTTTCACACAGATTGTGTGCTTAGGAGTTGCCTTTGATGTGGTAATCAGTGGGGGCCGTGTTTTTGCCAAATGGTATGATAATACATTTTTTTGCATTTAACTTAAGGCCATGAATTTGGCACCAGTTATTTGCAGCTGTGAGACCCTCTTGCAGTATGTTAACATCATTTGGGGAGTCAATGACAGCACCCAACTTACAGTTGTCCACAAACTTGGTCAGCCTCAGGCCCTTTGTCTTTGCCTGGACCTCTGAGAAGTAGATGCCAAACAGTAGAGGTCCCAGGACAGATCCCTGGGGAACACCACTAGTGACATGTCTGCTGTCGGAGATGGTGGCACCTATTTTGACCTTGTGGGTCCTATCTGTGAGCCAGTTGGCCACCCATCTGATGAGATCGGGATTAACACCAAGTTGTGTTAGGTTTTTGATGATGCCTGAGTGGGGGATTGTGTTAAAGGCCTTGGCCAGGTCAAGGTAAGCTGTATGTACTGACTTTCCCTCATCCAGGGCCTTGATGACAGTCTCAAAGAAGTCAGCTAGGTTCAATAGGCAAGATCTTCCCCTGACTAATCCAAATTGGGTGGGGTCAAGTGCTTGGAGATTGCCTATGTCTTTGTTTATGAGATCCATAATAATACGCTCCATGGCTTTACAGATCAGACTTGTCAAGCTAATGGAGAGATAGTTTCCCGGGTTAGTAGTGGCACCACCTTTGTGCAAGGGGTTGACAATGGCGGTTCTCCACTCTGCTGGAATGAAGCCTGTAATTAGGCTGTGGTTGAATAGGGTGCTCAATGGCAAATCTAGTTCTTGCTGGAGATGGTGCAGAATACAGCTTGAGATACTATCAGTTCCTATGAAAGCTGTGTTCTTTGCCTTGGATAGGGCTTTTACCACTTGATCTATGGAGATGTGAGGTGTGGGACAAGTATCAGGGATGTTGACTGGGTCTTTGGGGGTGATAGGGGAGTGAAGTTTGCACTGAACCTATCGGCTGGCAGGTTGGCCAAGTCAACAGGATCAGTGTAAGTGGTACCATTAAGTACTAATTCCGAATAAACATGGGCTTTACCATGGAGATTCCTAATGTAACTGAAGAAGGACTTGTGGTTTCCCTTTATTTTGGAGGCTAGTTTCAAATCGTAATTGGCTTTGGAGGTTTTCACTAGTGATCTAATTTGTTTGTTGAAGTGGAGGAGGGAGATTTTCCAATTTAGAATTTGTTCCTTTTTACCCTTAGACAACAGTTTCTTCCTTTTGTTGTAAAGGCTGCTGATAGAGGATGTCCACCAGACAGGTTTGTGTTTTCTTGAGGAGCAGGTTTTAGTTCTGTTGGGTATGGCTGAGTCCATGCAGTTGTACAGGTGCTTGTATACTGCACTGGTGTACTGTTCACCATAGTTGTCTGCCTCCTCTGAGGGGGGTGGTAGTGTGAAGCTGTTTATGCCCTCCCTTAGGCGATATCAGCAGCTTCACACACCGCCCCCACCTCCCTCAGAGGATGGTGGTGGCGGTGGTGGTGTGAAGCTGCTGATACCCTCCCTTAGGAGGTTGTAGTCAGATTTTGAGAAGTTTTTTAGCCTGGTTACAGTTAGGGATGGATTGCATGGGATAGAAACTTTGAATGAGACAGACCGATGATCTGATCTCACCAGGGAAGAACATACTATGAGAGTGGTGCAGTGGTCACCCATGTTGGTGCGAACCAAGTCCAGTATGTTATCTCCCCTCATGGGGGATAAGACCAACTGGTCTAGTGCATTAGAAGTGATGAAGTCAAGGAACCTTTGGGTAAGTGCATTACTGCAGGAATAGTTCACCCAGTCTATGGTGGATACTTAAAGTCACCAAGGATCAGGGTGTTAGGGTGTACCTTGATGGAGTCGAGTAAGTTCAGGTAGGGGAAGTGGGTGTCTTGAGTCATGGAGGGAGGTCTGTAGCTGGCTATAACTTCGATGGGTGTCTTGTCAACTGTCAGTTACACCTAAAGTAATTCCAGTGCATCATGCTGGTAAACTAGTCTGGAGGTATGTCTGTCCTTAATGAAGATAGAGACTCCACTACCCTTAGTCTTTCTGACCTCATTTTGGGGTCGGAAAGTGCAAAATGGGGTATAGCCTGGTAAGGCAGGGGTGCTCTCTGCAGCCCTGAGCCAAGTTTCCGTGACAGCACAGACATCAGCATCTTCTAGTGTGAGGAGAACCCAATACCAAACATTCTCTAGCATAGACTTTCCTTCTCACAACCTTACTTTATGCATCCCATATTCTCACAAATATTCAATCCAATCGAATAGCTAAATTTGAAACAACCTACAACAAAGAAGCCATATTTGCTGCCAACCTTCCCAATTGCTCTCACCACTGCATAGCTTTTAAAAACCTACAATGGCTTGAGCTACATAACCAACTCCTTCTTCCCCTAAGTCCACCTCACACACACTATCTTAAATCAATCCTCCTGCTGTCTTGCCCTCACAGACCTCTTCACTCCCTACTCTCCTAAGTGTAACCTATGCAGTGCTGACCTACACCTCTTAGATGTCTACAAACCCAATAAAAACATTGGCAAACCTTTATACAGCTACTCCATCGACAATGCCTGGAACAGACTTCCTCTTTCTCTAAGAAAAAATGGCAACTTCCTTAACCTTGAAAAACTTCTAAAGGACTTATTTACTAATTCCTGGACCTGTCCTTGTCCCACTCCCACCTAAACTACTCCCTCTCCCCTTCTCCTTCCCCTCTCAGCTCTTACACTTTACCACAACTACTCATTTACGGTCTTTATGATATTTTACCAACCGTGAATTTCTCTCTGATGGTAATTCTTAGATAGAATCTAACTTTTTATATTATATTTGTATAATTAATATGTACCATGGTTGTTTAAACCCTCAGTATTACTATTGTAATCCAAGATGTTCATTTATAAGTTGTAGTCTGCTTCTCCTTTGTATATACCCTTGTATGTTAATATTGTATGATGTTTTGTTTTTGTATTTGTTTATCTGTGGAGCATTTTTCCTTGGGTCTCCACTGAAAAAGGGCTCTGCAGCCCAGTCGGACTAACCTGGTTAACAAATGTCAAATAAATAAAAAATAAATAAAAGTAGTGTGGCTGCGGTGGTGCAGCATTTAGCATTGCTGCCTCGCAGCAAGAGGTTCTCTGGTTCGATCCTCAGCTGGGATGCCTTCTGCATGTCCTCCCTCTGGTCACGTGGGTTTCCTGTGGGTGCTCCAGTGTCCTCCCACATCCCAAAGACATGCTGTGGGTGGAGTGGACACTTTAAATTGGCCCTAGGCATGAGTGCGTGCATATGTGTGCCTTCTGTGGACGGTTGGGTGCCAGGCTGGCAACTCGGCACCGTAAAACTCCACTGCCAATCATGAGCGGACAGGTGATCCGCTGTGGCAACCCCTAACCGGGAAAAGCTGAAAGAAGAAGAAGAAAAGTGTCAGTGTCCTTAGACGTTGTAGGCTAGGTCTCAAATGGTCAGAATATTTCCTGTAAGAAATCCCCAAATCACTTACTTAACTCATTCACTCCATTGGAGCTCAGGAAGTTTGCACATTAAATTCCAATGGGTGGGGCCGAAGCCATTTGACAGAATCAAATTATGTCCGCTCTTTTCAAACAAATGCTCATATCTCTGGAACCATAGGGGTTATGAAAAGTATAAATGGCAAACTCTTCAGCACAAACTCTTTTTATAGTGGTAGTATTCTTTAGGTTCTGGGTCATAAACAGAATTTTATAAGTCACAGTAAACATAATAACAATTACATTTGTAATATTTTGTAAACAGCTTACAATATCTCAGCAACCACTCAAGTTACACACATACTGTCAGCAGCATTTTATTCATCTAGATGAGAGCTTTCATGTGAATCTAAGGAGTTCTGCCTGTGTTATCTGTTTGTTGAAATATTTAGAAAAATGTGAAAATTATATCTATACAAAGTAACCTCATAAAAACAACAGTTAATATCCATTTACCTGCACTAGACAAAAGTCAAATATTAATCCAGTTGAGTTTCCTATTGTGTAAGATTTAAGATGAAATAATATTTTAAAACCTGGTACATTGCATGGTTCTGGAATTATTGATGCAGATATGAACAAGCAATATTTGATGCCTACAGGCTTCAGTGAGAGTTAACTGTGCATGCACCTGGAGGCATCACTCGGATGTAATGAGTTAAACTCATTATGAAGCTGAACTTTTTTTTCTGTAATAATTAATGGAATTCCCCATTGAAGCTAGAAACTCAGTGCATTATCCATGTTCTTCATGATATCCTTTGCATGCCTGTCATACTGTAACCTTTCCAAGCACTGCCATTTTTGAACAGTCCCATTCATACTCTTCACTTAGTCTTGTCAAGATATGTTTGTTACCAAAGGCCTGGAATAGCTGTAGAAAAACGGGCCAAGTATAACAAATGTACCTGACCAAATTTACTTTCTTTGCGCTTGTATCCAAGTAAGAGAGACTTTGTATCCAAATACAGGTGACCCTGTATTACTTTAAAATAAAAGTGTGTTTATTAAGCGATACCAACTTCAATAACAACACAAATAAAACGCTTTTCATTTCCAAAAGTTTGAAAACTTTTTCAAATAGCTTGTACTCCTCCCTTTTCCTCTATTTATAGTAATCATGACATCACCTCCCCTTAAAGGTACAAGACAACTTAGGTACAATGTACTTTTACAATGCCAAAGTTATTTGTTATTATACAACATGTCATCAAGTAAAATCAAATAAAATAAAGCCTTTTCTATCCATCTTTAGGTCGTCTGACATAAAAAACTTTGCAAATAAGTAAAAACTTTGCATTTCAATCTCGAAGCTTAGTTCAATGTGTATGCTCCATAATACAACTGCGTTCTGCGCTACTTGTGTTTATACCAGTACACACTTATAAAAACACTAATGTAAGAAGCAACCCAAATAAATTTAAATTTATGTTTATATGTTTAAAAGTCCTTGTATATTCCTGTCCTATTATGTTCAGGACATTGTGACATTCATGGTACTTCTGTGGAGATTATTATATATATTTTTATTTATCACCCTAAACAAGTTACTTAAAACAGCTCTGTACGGGCTTCATTTTCATATTATAAAGACTGCAACCCTGCAATAATAAAAATGTGCAAATCTATATTTATATTTTTCGTGTCTGCCTCATCATAAGTTGGCTAGATACGTCACATCTACGAATGCCAAAATTATGTCACAATGTCCTGAACATAATAGGACAGGAATATACAAGAACTTTTAAACATATAAACATAAATTTAAATTTGAAACTTTAGAACTCAAACACGAACACTACCACTGTGAACTGACAAAGGCTCAAAGTCAAAAAATCTTTTTACGCGTTTCGTCCACCTTTATTTCCTGTGAACTTCTTCAGAAAGTAAATAACTCACAATACAACAAGTTTAAATAGTACCAATACATCTGCTCATAACCTCCGTAGACCAATCAAATGTGTCTAAATTCCAAAGTGTAATTAAAGCCACAGTTACTCTTATTAAATCAATATTTCTATATCTAATTGTTAAAATATTGTGTCTCATATTAAAAAAACACTCATTTAAAAATCTGTTTAAATGTTCAATATTGTCAAAATACATGTATATTTGATGTACTTAAGAACTTATGATACACTTATTTCGGTCTTTGTGCTTGTAAAAAGCACTTAATGTTCACTGCTTCATTTAACCCAGGGTATTTATCTGCGTTAAGCAGAATTTGCCAGATAGCTTCTTTACATTCCAATTTGACTTTGTAATTACCACAAAAACCTACATCTTGAACCCTTTCTAGTACAGAAAAAGTGAATTTTTTGAAATCTGAACAAACAATCGCATGCTTTGCTAGGGCATTTGTTGAGTCCTTGTTTTTAATAGCGGACACATGTTCATAGATACGTTTGTTAAGTGTTCTGATAGTTTTACCAACATAGAAATGTTCACAAGAATTACATAGAGCAACATATACCACATTTTTAGTTTTACATGTGTAATGCCCCTTAATGAAAAATTCTTTTCTTGTGTGTTTAAAAAACACTGAACTAGTACCAGAAATGTGTCTACATTGTTTACAGTTCTGACAAGGAAAAGTACCGTCAGTAAGTCTATTAGAAACTTCCGATGGTGCTTTTTCCAAAATCATTTTTAAATTCTTTGTTTTTTTGTATGTAAATAAAGGTACATTTCCTAATGTTAAACTTAACTCCTTGTTTCCCAAAATGACCTTCCAATTCTCTGTGATAATGTTTCTGATGAAAGCCATTTCATTAGTTATAGGAATGGGGAAAGCTAACATATAAATAGGATCAGCTCTAACAATATTAACCACCATGTCATCATTGTGAGACTTGTGTAATATTGGAATAGCCTTATTACCTCTCAATAAAAATACTTCTTGTATTATGTGATTAAGCCATAGTTCTTTATAACCCCTATCTACAAAGAAACACTTTAATTTATTCGTTTCTTTCAAAAAAATCTCTTCACAAGTAGTTAACCGACTCAACCTGATAAACTGCCCCTTCACAACCCCACGCTTCATAAAGGTGGGGTGCAAGCTGTCGAAATGTAAGTATTGGTTTGTGAAATTTGACTTTCTGAAAATGTTACTTTCAAATTGACGAATGTCAACTTTGTAACTTAAATGTAAATCCAGAAAGTCCAAATTCTCACCAAAACCACCTAAAGTAAATTTCAAAAAACCTGTGGTGTGATTTAAATATTCAACAAAAGTGTTGAAAGTACTACGGTCACCCTTCCATAAAATAAATAGATCGTCAATGTAACGTCTGTAGAAAAGGAGATGTCTAGACAGTGGATGTACCTCCAAAAACAGTAACTCCCACATAGCCATCACCAAGTTTGCAAAACTTGGTGCCACTCGTGAACCCATCGCTATACCTGTAGTTTGCTTATACTGTGTACCTTCAAAACTGAAGAAATTATTATCTAATACTACTTCCATCAAACAGCAAACTGTGTTAACCTTATCATTGCTCAAATCAGTATGTGTTGACAAGTATTCCCTTAACAAATCGACCCCTTCTTTTTGATCTATACAAGTGTACAGAGACACTACATCTAATGATGCAAAATAAAAAGGAACTCCTTCGGTGTTGACTACACTTAAAAGTTCCAAAAGATGCCACAAGTCTCTTAAATAGAATTTCGTCTTTTGTACTATAGGGTTCAAAATGTTATCTAACCATATAGATATTGTCTCTGTTTTAGAGAAACTTGCAGAAACTATAGGTCTAAAAGGTAACTTGTCTACTTTTTTGTGTAGTTTAGGTATACCAAATAAACTGGCTAATTTAGGATACTCTGTGAACAAAAACTCATATTCTGAATAGGTGATGTTACCCTGACTAAATAAGTCGAATAATGTGACATCAATTTTAAGAAAACTTTTTTCAATCTCTTTGTTAGTTACTATTGTGTAGCTAACTTCATCTTCCAACAGGGCTGTCATGGCTTGAACATAGTCGGTAACTTTCATAATAACTAAAGTACCTCCTTTGTCACTTTTCATGACCCTGAGATGTCTATTCTTGGTCAAAAAATCTAGAGCCTCTAATTCAGAACCAGTTAAATTGGAAATTATGTCAAGGTTTGTTCCCATTTTTCTAAACTCTTCCTCACAGATCTTACCAAACACATTGATGGTAGAATTGAGTAAGGGGTTAAAGGTACTATTCTTGTTACATCCACTGTCTACTACTACTTTATTAACCATGCTTTCAAAAATAAATTTCAAGTTCAATTTTCTCAAATACAGCCTGAAATCAATTATCAACTTAGTGATGTTAACATGGTTAGATGGAATGAAAGAAAGTCCTTTCTTTAATAGTGAAAGAACTTCAACTAGCAAAGTCTCTTCTGTCAAATTACAGATTTTTATGTCGTAATTCAGTTCTCAGATGTATTGGTACTATTTAAACTTGTTGTATTGTGAGTTATTTACTTTCTGAAGAAGTTCACAGGAAATAAAGGTGGACGAAACGCGTAAAAAGATTTTTTGACTTTGAGCCTTTGTCAGTTCACAGTGGTAGTGTTCGTGTTTGAGTTCTAAAGTTTCAAGTTTTTACAGTTTGTACAGTGTTTGAATAAATTTAAATTTATTTGGGTTGCTTCTTACATTACCGTTTTAATAAGTATGTACTAGTATAAACACAAGTAGCGTAGAGCGCACTTGTATTATGGAGCATACACATTGTACTAAGCTTCGAGGTTGAAATGCAAAGTTTTTACTTTTTTGCAAAGTTTTTTATGTCAGACGACCTAAAGATGGATAGAAAAGGCTTTATTTTATTTGATTTTACTTAATGAAATGTTGTATAATAACGAACAACTTTGACATTGTAAAAGTACATTGTACCTAAGTTGTCTTGTACCTTTAAGGAGAGGTGATGTCATGATTACTATAAATAGAGGAAAAGGGGCGGAGTACAAGCTATTTGAAAAAGTTTTCAAGCTTTTGGAAATGAAAAGCGTTTTATTTATGTTGTTTTAACTAACCAAAATTATTGAAGTTGGTATCGCTTAATAAACACACTTTTTTAAAGTAATACGGGGTCACCTGTATTTGGATACAAAGTCTTTCTTACTTGGATACAAGCGCAAAGAAAGGAAATTTGGTCAGGTACATTTGTTATACTTGGTCCGTTTGTCTGCAGCTATTCCAGGCCTTTGGTTTCAACAGTTATTGAGTTTGTCAAAGATATGTTTGTTGTCAAGTACAATTCTGCAGCTGACTGTCCTGTACTACACTCTGAAGTTGTTATGCATTGTAAAGGAAAAAGAGACATTTTTATCTTCAATTTCAACTTAGTTATTTGAGTTTCTTCATACCAGCCTTGAAGGTCTGTACATATCTGTCAGCTAACTCATTTGTTGTTTGGAGCCATGATATACTAGAGGATTTTTTCTGTTTTGCTTAAAAAATGGCCAAATCATACTGACATAAAAAAGAAGTTATGTACTCACCATAACGTTCCACCTGAGTAGTTGTACTTCATTTGTCTTCAACCTGTGGGTATTTGGATCCAGATTGGATCCAAGAAGACTGTATCACCAGCATCTGATCTGAGCTCCAAGCTCCTTCCCTACCCATAATGCCCCTCTATCTCCTTCCTTCCCTCAGATCGAGTTTGCTGAACCAGAAACATAAGCCCGACCCAAATAACCTTACCACTAAAGGTTCACACAATCTAAACCAAGTATAACCAGGAGAGCTACAATGTGCACCTCTTCCATATACCAAAATAGGACAATAGTGACAAGGTCAGGGGGAAGGAGGGAGGGATGGTTGAAAACAAATGAAGTACAACTACTCAGATGGAACGTTATGGTGAGTACATAACTTCTTTATCTGAAGTAGTTTACTTCATTTGACCTTCAACCTGTGGGACAGAGTCCCCAGCTACCAACATCTGGGTGGCACTCATGGAAGGATATTTCGGAGCACTGTGGAGCCAAATGATGTCCTAATCCTGGAGACAATGTCCAATTTATAATGAGATATGAAGGTATGAGATGAGGACCAAGTAGCTGCAGAATAAATGTCATCCAGCGACACCCTTGACCAAAAGGCAGCTGAAGTTGCCATAGATCTAGTGGAATGGGCTTTGATCATACCTGGAGGGGAAATGCCTTTGTCAGAATAAGCCCGACTGATACATTGGGAAATCCATCTAGGATTGGTGACTTTGGATACTGGTTTACCTAAAAATGGTTTGGAATTAGACATAAACAATTGGTCTGATTTATGGAAAGACTTAGTTCTTTGTAAATAAAACCTCAGTTGCCTATGTAAAGCCAATAAATGTAACTTGTATTCACCCCTGTTTTGAAAATTTGTGAAGAAAACTGGAAGATTGATAGTTTGATTAATATTGTTTTCAGAAGCCACCTTTGGAAGAAAGGAAGGGTTAGTGCGCAGGGAAACCCTGTCCTTATGAATAAACATATATGGAACTTTAATGGACAAGGCTTGAAGTTCCGATACCCTCCTGGCTGAAGTGATAACAACCAAACAGGCAGTTTTCCGAGAAAGAAATTGCAGATCTACTGTCGCCGCTGGTTCAAAGGGCGGGGAGAATAAAGCTTGTAAGACAAATGTAAGGTCCCAAGGAGGTGTTGGATCTTTCAAAGGTCACAGCATAAAAGTTCCTTTAAGGAAAGTCTTGCAAAGCCTAGATGAGATTAAGGAAGCCATATTTTCCCCCACATGGAAGTTAGAAATGGCAGCCAGTTGAACTTTAATAGTAGAAGAACTAGCCCCTTGGTGAAAGATACCATATAGAAACTCCAGAATAGCCAGAACTGGGGCCATAAAGGGATCTATGTTCCATTGAGAGGCCCAAACAAAAAGCGTTTCCATTTGCTACGATATAACTTTCTGGTAGAAGACTTATGAGCTGCCATCAGAATGGCTTTGACTGGAGAGGATAAACCAGGAGTCCTAATCATTACTGGAACTGGAGCTGCCAAGCTGTAAGTTTCAGACTGTCCACGTCTGGGTAAGGAATTTCCATGGAGTGAGAAATGAGATCTGGAACCGGATCCAAGATCCATGGTGGAACTACTAGGTGAGACCAAAGAGAGGGGAACCAGACTTGGCGTGGCCAGAATGGGGTAATGAGGATTACTGTGCTCCCCAGCCTGCGAGCTTTCTGAGGAAACTTCGGAATGAGAGGTAATGGAGGATAAGCATAAAGGAGACCGGGAGGCCAAGCATGAACCAGTGCGTCTCTGGGAAGTTCCCCCTGAGGGGGGTTCAGAGCAAGGAACTTGCTGCATTTCGCATTGGAAGGAGATGCGAAGAGATCGCAGCAAGGCCAGCCCCATTTGAGAAAGAACTGCTCTGCTACTGAAGGATTCAGAGACCCCTCATAAGGCATCAGAATAGGCCTGCTGAGCCTGTCCAATAAAATGTTGGACCTTCCCGGAATGTGCATTGACACCAGAAAACGGCCAGTGGAAACCACCCATTCCCACACTCTCATGGCTTCTCAACAAAGAGGGTAAGATCTGGTTCAGCCCTGCTTGTTGATATACCAGACTACTGACATGTTGTCTGACTGGATGGCAATAGTCCCTTGAGGAAGAGGGGCATGAAGGGCCTGCAGTGCCCTCATTTCCAGGACATTGATATCCAAATTGGTCTCGGACTGGGGCCAAGTGACTTGGACTGTTTTTCCTGAGCAATGTCCCCCCACCCAAGCTGGGAGGCATCCGTGGTCACTGTGGTCATGGGGAATGATGGAAGAAAGGGACATAATTGTACCAGATCCGGGGAGTGAATCCACCAGATGAGCAACTCTTTGCAGGCTTGTGATATGCATATTGGATGGGACAACAGTAAGACCAGGAGGGACCACTGCACCACCAATGTCCACTGGATAACTCTCATGTGCAGACTGGGGAATGGCAGGATGTTGATGGTGGCTGCCATGGAGCCAAGAGCCGGAAGAACTGTGGCTGCTGATGGGTTGGGGGATTGAAGAACATAACAGACATGCATTTTCAGATTGTTTACCCTCTCTGGGGTGAGATAGACTATCATTTGAATAGTGTCTAGCCGAACTCCAATGAAGTCTAACCTCTGGACCAGGACCAGGGAAGATTTTCTCAGGCTGATTATGATACCTAGTCTGTTTGCAAGAAGGAGGAAGTAATCCCTGCCTTGACACAGTAGACACTTGGCTGGGGCAGTAAGGAGCCAATCGTCCAGGTAGGGGTAGACCTGGATTCCCGGAAACCTCAGGTGGGCTGCTACCACTGCCATGACTTTGGTGAACACCCTGGGGGCTGTGGTGAGATGAAAGGGTAGAGCCCTGAACTGATAATGATTGGCCTCCAGCCAGAAGCAAAGAAACCCGTGGGTATGCCTGTTCATCTTGATATGATAGTATGCGTCCTGGAAGTTGATCGAGCACATCCAATCTTCTGCCTGCAGATAGGGCAGAATGGCTTGAAGCATGACTATCCAGAATTTTTCTTTGGCCACTGACAGGTTTAGAATGGATATAGCCAGAATGGGTGTTTGGTCCCTCATTTTCTTTGACACCAAAAAGAACCTGGAATAGATGCCCAATCTGGACTGATCTGGGGGGAATGGGGTGGATGACTCGTTTTCTTAGCAGCTTTCCTATCTCTAATGCTGCTTCCTCCCTCAGTGTGAGTGGAACATCCGGGAAGAGTTTTGGTTGGGGTGGTGGTGCAACGAATGGAATGGAATAGCCTCTGGATATGACTTTTAGCACCCAATGGTCTGTTGTCACAGACTCCCACTCCATTGGGTGTAATGAAAGATGGCCCCCGACTGCATCCAGAGATGAGCAGTCGGGCAACCCCTCAGGGTTGCTGTGCGGGTCTGTCCTTGAAATGTTCCCAAGACCCAAAGTTCTTTGGACCCCCTCTGCCTCTGGGCCAGCATCTGTTATTACACCCTCTGCCTCTGGGGGAAGAAGAGTCCTGAGTGTCCTGGGAGAACTGAGATTTCCGGAACCACATCTTCTTTGCCCCTCATTGATTCATGGAGAATGATCTCTGAGGGGCAGAGAAGCAGAACCCAACAGCAGAGAGTGTCTTCCCGTCCTTCACACTTTGGACCAGTGTCTCACATATGGACTTCCTAAACAGGGAAGAGCCATCATAGGGAGCATTCGCAAAGGACACCTTAAAGGGTTCCAAGAATTGACATAGCCAGAGCCAGGCATGTCGCCTCATAGTAATGCTGGACCTGGACACCCTAGTGGCTCCTTCCGTGACATGGGAGAGAAGGAGCATGGACATATTGGCAACTGCATGCAGAGAACATTTTCTTGCCCTCTGCCAGCATGGTCTCTGGGGGCAACTCAGCGACTTCCTTGACTAAGTCATGCTGCAGTCGGATAATGTGCCCCATGTAGTTCAGCACCCTTATGGTGAAGGTGGCTGAAGCATAGATTTGCATCCCCAAATGATCCATTGTCCGCAACTCCCGGTCAGGAGGATGGACCATAGAGCTCTGCTGCTCGAGCTCTTTCTTGGGGGACAGCTGCCACCACCATAGTGTCTACTGGGGACCCCTTGCTCCAATTGGTTCTGTCTGAAGGGGGGCTAAGAATCTTATCTGGTCTCTTGGGATTAGCTCCATGGTGTCTGGCTCCTTCCATGCTCTGGAGGTGATAAGATCCACGAGTGGATCTGCAAGAGGGGACATCCAGGAGGTAGATTGGCCCATGCAGAATGTCTCCAGGAACACTGACTCGTCCTGGGTTGGTTTTTGGGCAGATCACCCCCCTCTTTGGCAGAGGAGTTCCATGATGTCTCCAAAGGAGACATCTTTGGGGGTTGCCTGGGACAACCTTCCCCTTCCTC
Source organism: Protopterus annectens (assembly GCF_019279795.1). Lineage (NCBI taxonomy): Eukaryota > Metazoa > Chordata > Ceratodontiformes > Protopteridae > Protopterus > Protopterus annectens. Next base: position 264,465,754 of record NC_056750.1, read on the forward strand.
CAAGTCAGTGTTGTCAGTGAGGGACTCTGGAGAGGAGTCCAAGTGCCTCCTTTTACACATTCACTTGCATGAAACTTCCTCAGTGGGACTCTCTGAGGGGGACTCACAAGCTTATTGCTGCTCCCTAGTGGTGCTCCCTGGGGCATTTCAAGCATGGCTGTCCCTGAGATGGCAGGAAGGTTGGTGCCATACACAGATCCAAGGGAGTCGGGACGGATTCTACAGAGGAAATGGTCAGGGGTCTTGACCCACTCAAGTAGACCCTTTCCACCACATCAAACACCAAAGGAGAGCTGACATCCTGGGAAATGAGTGATGGAGCTTCTCCCCTCGAGTCTGGCAGGGGAGCCGGAGCCATGCCTACAGGAGCTGATATACCCGGGGGAGACTGCACTCTGACAAACATGGAGCCAGCAGCACCCCCTCGGATCTGATGCAGAGGCTACGGCTCCGAGAGCTCGGATCCAATCCTGTCAGATCTGACCCACTCAAGGCAATGGCTGGTATCAAGGTCAGACTCCAAAACCAAGGGTCAGATCAGAGAAGGAGCTATGGGGGTGAAAAAGGGTTGTGAACTCCCCATTCAGGATGGAGAGGGGCAGGCAAGACTCACATTTGGATCTGGGTGTGGATGAACTTCCGCATCATCCTGTCCATCTCTGACTCACTCAAGCTGTGGGTGAAATGGGAAGAAGACACCACTGACACTGGGAGTGAGTGCCCAGGAGGGGAGGCTCCAGATAGCGGCCACAACTCCATTGGCTCCAGGGAGAACCTGGGTGAGAGGAGCCGTGGGGTACTAGGTCTAGGGGGAGTCCTGGACTTAGGTGGAGGCCCCGATGTACCCGAGCAGTCAGGGGACCACTTTCTAGGCCAGTCCTTGTGTCCTTTCTCCCCCTCTGAAGGTCTCAAGCCAGGGGTTTGAATCCCAGTGGCCTGGGAAGGGGAGGATACAGTAGCAGCCACTACTGAAGCAGAAGCAGTAACAGGGATAACTGTCCCTGACACAGGCAGGAGCCTTTCATCACTAATTTAGCCCTCCTGTCCTTCTGGGCTCTAGAGTTGAAGCCCATGCAGATAGAGCAGGATGTGTCTAAATGGGCCACTCCTAAGCATACAGCACACAGAGTGTGGCCATCAACTGGAGAGAGCTTATGGCCACACTTTGTGCATTTTCTAAAGACTGGCTTTGGGGTCTCAGCCATGTCTAAAGAAGACCCCACATGTACATGTGCACACACACACACACAGACACACACACACACACACACACACACACACACACACACACACACACACACACACACACACACACACAAACATATACCCACACACGCTAACTACAACAGAGGGGAAACACAGTACACAAACACTAACTTTTTAAACTCTTTTTTTTTTTTTTTTTTTTTAACCGACGAATACACTCAAGGTTAAGGGAGGTGAAAAAGGGAAAACAGGGCACCTAACTTGGAATAAGTAACTCTAAAGCACTTACCCACAAGAAAAAAATGCCTGGAGCTCAGTGACCACAATGCTTCAACCCTAGAGCCCTGAAGGACAGGAGGGCTATTATAAGATACTATTTTTACCTTTTGATAGCAATTACAGGGCTTAGTCTTGTATGATAGTTTGAGGCAAGACAGTTTCAGGTATATCTTGTGGGACAGAAGTAGGGGAGAAAGGGGTAAAGTTAGAGCTGAATTTATCAGCCTTCTTGTAGGTAGCATCATTAACAAACAGCTCATTGCATCGCTGTGTCGCTCTTCTGAGATTACAAACATAACTAAAAAGGCCTTGTGCCTGTCTTTGTCTTGGACAGCTATTTTAGCCTCAAGCTCAGCTCTGGTGGATTTTATTAAGCTCCCAAGTTGTTTGTTTATTTCACACATGAGAGTTCAATCATTCAGGGAATTATTCTTCTTATTTTTGATCAAAATTCTCTGCTTTTTATTGTAAAACTTGTTGATATTATGGTTCCACCATGTGAGTTTGTGGTTTGCCCTGCACTTGTTCCTACAGGGCACTGTTGCATATATGCAGGTATTCACATGCTGGTACAGTTCATTCTACTTTGAAAGTATATTCTCTAAAGTCATTAATGTATTATTCATAAAAGCATTTGTAAAATTAACTTATGATATTTTTCAGCATCCACAGTGCTTACCTAAGCATCTTCTATTCCATCTAACATGACACATGATCTCCAGAAATATGCATCACTTCTTCATCTAGCTTTGGTCAGCAGGCAACCTTCTTAGCTGGTGTTGTCTTCTCAAGACTTCTACAAGTTTCAGTATCTTCGTGTACTCGTAAGAGACACCCTTAACATCCTGCAGCAACAGTTTCAGTATCTTCGTGTACTCGTAAGAGACACCCTTAACATCCTGCAGCAACAGAGCTTTCTTAGATTTTATTTATTTATTTTATGTATTTAAGTTTGATGAGCGGCGAAGTCTACTGGGCCAAGAAGAGCTTATTTTCAATGGAGGCCCGGGGAGAAAAGCTCCACAATAATTGCAAGTTACATTTCACATGTTACAAAATGACATAGTTCATACAGCTAATTAAACATTTATAGATATTTGCAATTGGCTAGATGTGCCCATAAGGATACCTCATGTGTCAGCAAGTGAAGATGAGATGAGTCATGTGACATCCGCCATGCAAGGTACTTTGAATACTGAATGTACAATGCTCTATACATTGCAACCCTCTCCTTAAGCTCAAGTGCTCATATTACACTAACAGTACAATTTAGCAATATATTCACTATAGACAGTACTGTAAAGTAAAAGCATCAATGAGTCGCATAGATCAAAAACTTCTGACACCCATTTTATAAAAAATATACACAGAGCTGAAATAATTCAATCTTGGCTGTCATAGCATATTTCATAATCATTTCACATTGCAGGCTTTCTGATTTCTGTACAATATTTGGACATTTTACAGCCTTTACAAAATGAGGTGATTGTAGACATTTAGATAGCTGTTAATCACTAAAACAATTGTTAATAATCATACTGGCAAAATGAACATCATGTACCAAGGAGTACCCATTAACAGTAGAACTAGAACTGCATGCATTAACAGACCAAGTTCACAGGTATATATTAGGTTAAGGACCACTGTGGAATTTATAAGCCTGGCCATGCAACCCAACTCAATTGCATCCCCTTGTAAAATGTGTGTCTTAACTGGAGGGGGATGTGTGTTAGGAGGGGTATGCTAGTTGGGAGGTTGCTAAAAAGTTATGTTGGGGGGACAATGTTAGTTAGAGAATGGTTACTGCCAACATCTGTCTATAAGAGACATGGAGGCTAGCAGAAGTATAATTAACTCAACCAGCAGCCTGTAACAGTAGTATGAACCAACACCTACCCTCTCAACTCTTCAAGTGAAGAGCAAAAAAAAAACACTTCACTGTAATTAGTCAATCACTATACCCATCTCAACACTTCCATTGAAAAGCAAAAAAAAAAAATTTCAGGTCCCAGTTCTGTGCCTTGCCCCTGACCCTCCTTTGCTACATTTTATTAAAAAATATTAATCTTCTAAACTGCAGCAAACCGCTTGCTACAGTTTAGACCACACACTGATTGATACAGGGCTCAGATTTGACTGCAAAACTGTTATTCTATTTAAGAGATCTGCATTGGCTAATCATGCCCCCCCAACACTTTGCACACAGGGCAGTTGCCCCTCTCACCCTGCCTACTACACTACTGGGGGCCTGTCTGGGGGTGAATTTATGATTGCCCATCAAATGTTAGGGAATGTTTACTTTTGGCGTCTGTCTATAAGAGACATGGAGGCCAGCCTAGAAATGAATTTACAGTTTTCCATCCAATGGTCAAGGTTATGTCTGAGTAAGATTAGAGAAGGACTCTGCTTCATCTGGATGAAGAACCTATTGCAGACTATGGGGATCCTTCGAGACATGTAGCTGTCTCACCAGTATGTTCTATTTGTGTTGCAAGCAAAGCTCAGATCCCTGAATCTAGTGTTTCTGGTGCTGCTCATTTTGCAGATGTGCAAAAGCTCCATCAAGGATGAATCTAAGGATGCCTTCCTTATATGCCAAGCACAGATCACCTTTTAACAAACTATAGAGAACCGAGTATAGAGACAGCACTCTATGGTGATCTATATAGGACAATATGTTAATACCCTGGATTCTGTTGGCAAGGAACCTCTGTGAGCATTCCATCTGTTGCATATGCCTACTCAAGTACATGCCAAAAGGGGCATTGTACTCAGTGATGGGTTTGCAATGGCTGAGTAGAGTGGTACTTCCTTGGACCCAGATGCCATAACCTTACTTATAAGTTGGGCAACATAGAATGATTTCCTTACTACCTTGGCTATGTGTTGGTCAAAGGCCAAATTGCTGTCTATGTATGTTCTCAAATCTCTAACTACCGGGTCAACTCTTATTGTTATCTAACCAATAGAGTAATGAACCCAAGTGGTGTTTTCCCAAAAAGGCACTATAATCTCTGTCTTTCGCAGCAGCCATTTGTCTGCATTAGACCTTCATGCAGGATGCTAGTGTCATGGGGAGAATTTATGATATCTCCCAATTTGCAGTCTCCTGCGAACCTAGTGAGCCAGAGGCCCTTGACATTAGCCTTGACCCCCAGGAAGTAGATGCCAATCAGGAGTGGGACCAACATGGAGTCCTGTGGTACCCTGCTGGTGACCTGCCTATTGGTGGAGCTGATCCCACCAATCCTAAATTCTTAGGACCTGTCTGTGAGCTAGTTGGCAGTTCAGCAAGTTATGTGGGGATTTATGCCCATTTCAGTGAGTTTGTCCATAATATCTAAGTGGAATATTATTTTGAATGCCTTAGCCAGGTCTAGGTAAGTGGTTTCCACCATTTTCCCTTCATCCATTGTCTTGGTTACCTTCAAGAAATAGTGTCCCAGGTTAAGTAGGCATGACCTTCCTTTGACAAAACCAAACAGGGATGGATCCAGTGTCTGTAGGTTTCCAATGTCTTTGTTGATCATTTCCATGATACTTCATTCCATGGCATATTAGGCTAGTCAGAATAATGTGTCTATTGCTTTCATTGTCAGTTGATGGTCCATCCTTGTGAAGGAGGATGACCATTGCATCCTCCATTCACATGTTACACAGCCAGTTTTGAGCACACTCCTATATTAGTGAGAACTAGGTCCAGTATGTTTGAACTTCTATCTGCACTAACTGATAAAGTCCAGGAAATGTTGTGCCTGCAAGTTGGAGGCAGTGTATGGTACCCAGTCTATAGAAGTTTAGCTAAACTCTCCCTTGAGTATAGTGTTTGGTTGGATGGAGAGTGTCTCCAGTAGGTCTAGATAGGAGCTGTGGATTCTAGTGTCATAGATGGTGACCTATAGCTTTGTAATATATGGTAATGGACATTAAGGTGATTTGCATGTGGATGAACTCCAGGATATCAGCCTGTTTAACCAACCTTGAGGTATACTTGTTGGTAAGGTAGAGCAATACACCTCCACCTTTAGACGGTGTCTGCAAGCCTGCTGGTCTAAATGTGTGGAAGGCACTGTAGTCTTGCACCGCTAGATTACTTTCTGTGGCTTTAAACCAAGTCTCTGTAGTGAAGCAGATATCTATATTCTCCTGAGTTAGGACAGCTTGTAAGATGTGGAGATTCTTTATTAAGGTTCCTGGCATTGAGCAATAACACCTTTAGATTCTTTTGAACTTTATTTGCTATGCTGGTAGGTTTGTCACTTTGGCATTGCCTAAGAAAGCTCTAAGGGAGAAGAATAACATTTTAGCCAAAATCCAAAAGCCCAGTGCGGACAGGTGCTGACTATCTTTGGCAAAGTAATGTGGTCTTTTGACCATATCTCCTAGGCTGACAGATGTTGAATCCCCCCCCTGGACTGACAACAGAAATTAAGCCAATTGTTTAAGTCAATCATGTGGCATCATAGGAGGTTACTAGGCCAATGGCCCTAGGGCCCTTATAAGCTTAGCTAAGTACAACCCCTGTTCCCAAGAATATCAAGGTATTGTGCGGAACTATGTCAACAACTACGGCTCCTGTCTAAGAGGGACATAGGTGAAACTCCCAGAGTGAATTTGTGGTTTCCCATCCAATCATCCAAATTACATTTAAATAGGGCCAGCAAGGGGCTCTGCTTCACCTGAATTATAAGTTTGTTCCGGAGGAGAGGTGACCTCTGTGAGCCATATCTGTCTCTCCAGCAAGTCCTGTTGATGTTACATACTAGGCTGAGTTCCCTAGAGCAAGTGAATCTTATACCGTTTGATTTACGAATGTGCAGCATTTCCATTAGAATAGGATCTGAGATTGCTTTATATGTAAGGCAGAGGTCATCCTTGGTGAAGGCAGAATACTGCTGAATGCAAAGGACATACAAGTCTGAGACATTCATTCAGAGAGGTCCATAATGTCTCCCTCCACATAGTCCAGAGAGGTATTTCTAAGGTAAGCACCTTAACCATTACACGAACCTCCCACCCGAATTTCTCAGGTCATTTGCACCCACATGGACTATGATAGAATCATCCTGTTACCTGTGGTGTAGTGACTTCATTGCATGTGTAACTTGGTGAATCCTGGCTCCAGATAACCAATCGGCAGTAATCTTTTCCTTGTTCGGTATGGTGAGTGGAGCATCTGTGTGTCATAATAATGGAGTCCCGCATGACAAGATTCTTGGGGAAATTGTTTGCTTTCCCAATAGGCTTTGTGTTGGGTGGTCTATTGGGTATAGGCTCATGTGTGACGTTTGATGTTACTTTTATTATATGCTTTAGAGATTGGTGAGGATAGGTATTACCATTTGCAGGCTTAGGAGGTCTTTGAGTTTTGGAAAGACTGCTTTTTAGTACCTCAGCATAAAATAGCCTATACGTGTGGACATTATGTGCAGTAGATATAGTATGTGTGTACTTGGCAACCTAGTTTGTATAAAGATTTTGGCCTCCAAGGAAATTAATTGTGTATGTACATCTCTTGCATTCTGTGATGGTTTCTTTAAGGATTAAAAGGTTGTCAGTGAACATGAGACAATTGTACATGGTCTCAGAATCCAATATCTACCTAGCCTGGCTACTGAAATAGAAATTGCATATTCATGTTGTCTGGGCCTGTACTAGGGTGGGGTATTAGTGTTTGAGGGCTGGGTTTTACAGTAGCCTCTTATGGTGGCCTCCACGGACTAGAATTGAATACTGCTAGGATATGGTAATAGATAATGCAAGTGTATGGTGCTAGTGTTATCTGATGTGCTAGCTAGCTGCTCTAAGCTTAACTTTGTGCAATCTGTTACTAAATTGCAGGTTATAATTCTAGTACTAGTTTTATAGATAAACTTGACTGTCCAGGCACTTGCTTCTGTACAAGATACTGCCAACCACTGCTGCATGGTTAGGTGAAGTATTCTGTGAACATTAGTTCTAGAAATGCACTCTTGAACAGATACGGTAGGCGAAGCCATTTATGAACAGTAGTACTAAAACTGCAGTCTGGAACAGACTGGGTAGGTGAAGCCTTCTATGAACAGTAGTACTGAAACTCTACTCTGGAACAGACTGGGTACGTAAAATGTGTACTGTTCTTGTGCAGCACTTTCTCTGATTGTTTTCTTCTAACAGCTCTGAGCTTTGGGGTAAGAATAATCCACATCTCTCAATTGCTTTCTATTTCTGCACAGTAAAATACTTTCCTTTCCTCTGACAACAATGGACCTGGGGTATTGGAAATTCTTAAAACACTTTCTTCTTTTTACCCGGAATGTTTGTGATTGATTCTAGATATGGACTGTTTTACCTGGTTTCTTCACCGGTAACGATCTGTCAGTCATTACATATCTTTTATCCTGTACAGTCTTTCTTCAGTTTTGATCATTAATGATCAGTTAAGTCTGATGACATTAATAACTTTGTTTTCATTCTTCATCCATCATTAGTTGGAAGATCTGTTGGTAGAATAGCTGCATTTCTCTATTCAAGATGTGGAACTTGGAGCTGGTAACATATTTTTTTAAATTTTTTATTACTATCTGGATTAACTTGTCTACTTGTCTATAGGACCACTGAATTCATGTCTGAACACCTATCACTGCAAAACATTTTAAACTCTTGGCTTTCTTGCTGTGGACCATTATCTGTCACAAATACATCTGGAATACCATACAGTGAAAACATTTGGCATCAGCAGTGTTATGACAGTTTACAGTTATCTTTACGTTTAATCGCCTCAGGATATTTGGAATAGTAGGACATACAAAAAAGGTTCTGACTATCACCAAACTTGAACAGATCTGTTGCAGCTTTACTCCAGGTTCAGTCTGGAATCTCATGAGGAATCATGCCATATTTTTAATTTTTTTTGTAGTGCACATTATAAATATGCTAGATTTTTTCATCAGCATAGTCACTCTCTAGAGTACTGGTCCCACAATTGCACACTGTGAATTTTCTGAATCATGCCCATCAAGACACACACCTGCCAAAAACATTAAGTTGTCTAACTGATACAACTTGGAGAACTATTTTGGTTTTTGAGCAGACAGTACAACAGTATTTCACCCAATTCTTGAGACCATGTCCTAAATAAGTCAATAATGAGAGACAGATAATGAATTTCTCAGACCCCAACAGATAAAGAGACGTTCAGTAACATCAATACGTTCAGCTTCAATATCAGATGAGATCAAATCCAGCTTTTCAGTCTAATGTTTTTACTATGACACAATAGTTGTATTTCTGAGTTTACTGGACAAATTTCATTAACAGTCTAATGACAGAAATCAGGGCACTCGTAGACATGTGACTGTTTGTGCAAATCTAAACATTACTCTGCTGATAATTTAGTTTCTCTTCTATAGTTAATAAAGTGTGCCACAAATGTTCAGGTTAATGATATTAGTATGCGAGTGCAAGAAAATGGAACAGAAATCTGTTTTGCAAGTAACTGATACCAATATCAATTGAATATGAACTGAAAATCAGAAAAAATATTAACCTAATCCCATTTGTGTCATGCTTTATTAATAACAGGACATGAATGTTGTGCTAATAACCATCAGGAAGAAGATGATGACTCGCTACAGATCAGGATGCCCTTCATTTTAACTGTGTCATCAGACTCGTGCATTATTTAACCTTTCCTGACTAGTCATCCTTTCTAAAACATGACTTGACTTTACCCTAGCATTTTATCTATTAGCAACATACTTTTGCTTCAGTTTAATTTTATAAACTTCTAAATCTTCAACAAGTTCTATTTAAATGCTACGTAACTCTAAGACTTTACACATATTAGCATATTTCTGTAACATTAATTTTTGTTCTAACAATAGTTCACTTCTCACTCTGTATTCCCTAATGCCACAACTTTGCCATTCAGCAATGAATCATGCAAATTACCAAACTCAACAATCTGTAGCTATGTTGCTATTCTTAGCTACCCAGGTTGAGCCTGATATTTATTGGTCAATATTGATTAGTAAACTATCCCTGTTACCAAATATAAATAAAATAAAATATGTGCCATAAGTCAGTACAAATGCATCTACACACTTCTTTGAACCTTGATTTCCAGTGAAAAACAATCATTTGCTATATAGCATTTTTTCTTGGACTCAGTGTTACTGAAACTGCTTTAATAATATTTAAGTCAGACTGCTGCTCCATAGTTAAGTTAAAATATATGCATATCTTAAATTGTATTATCATCAGTCAAAAGCAACAATGTAGCAACTTCAGTATCTTTAGTCTTTCCAAACAGACCTGAAGCAATGTTCCAAAAAGTTCAAACTCTGCAATTTGCTGCTTCGAAGCTACTGTCAGTTTTCCTGAAGAACCCAAACTGCTGGCATAGTAAGTGCAATGATAAGTTCAAGATGAGTCTTAACTTGAACTCTTAAAAAGTAATTAACTTTTCTGAATCCATTGCCACTTTTCACTGTATATACCAGAACAGTTCTGGAAAGTTCTTCTGAAATGTTTGACCGTACTAAGATGAATTGTACCATTTTTATATATATTTTTTGGATTTCTAATAATTTTTCATAGGGTTTCTTTTGACATTTTTTTCCATTAAGCATTTATAATTTAGATGTTCTGCATTAGATTTTTCAGTACATTTTCAAAATGTCAGTTTATGAATGTTTGCCTGCATTGACATGGTCGTATGTAGGTAGTATGAATACCACTTCAGTTGTGTTCTAAAATTATGTTGCTCCATCAACAAAGTTTAAATAAGTAAATAAAATAATAAAGCTGTAGAAAATAGCTGTGGATTTTAATGAAATTTCAGATTTGGTCACTGTTTAATCTAGAGTATGATCTGCTTAAAATTTAAAATATTTTTGTTAACATGAAACTGAAAAAGAAAAACTGAAATGCTTCAGTGGAGATTTCATCAGCTGAACACTGAAAGGTCTAATCAGACTAAACGTTGCTTTCACAGGGAGTAGAAGAATACTTCTGTGACACCATGTCTTAGCAGGACTTCTGTGGGGGGTTCAGTGATGTCATGTACTCTGATAGAAGGATCATTACTAGCAGGAAACACCATTGACTTACAGGCAACCATGATATTTACATATGTGTCAGTAAGTGAAGAAAAAACACTGCCATGTGATTTCCCTCATGCAATGTTGCATGTGTACTGAATGCGTTCTTTATAGACTACAAGTGCTTTCATTTTAACAAAGCCAGGGTAACCTAGACAAAGTTTCCAATACCACTTTTCTCAGCTTCTATGGAATAATTACTTGTGTTCCCTATAAGGCACAAACATTTTGCTTTTATGAAACATTTTCTAATGTTTATGTTCTTCTTGTTGGCCAACTTAACACTATTGTTGCCAAAAGAATTGTCCAACCATTGACTAAAATCCAAATTGGCATATTTCTGCAAATATCTCGCAGTTTGTTTGTTTTCTGATCTATAGTCCACCAGGTTGGTCTGACGAATGCTGACTCAATTCTCTCCCGTTTCGTTACGCTGTTGTTGCCCTCCTCTCCTCGATACAGTAACCCTCTCGTTTCCGGCGTCTGACGTCATCACTGCTTCGGCTGTTACTTTGGGGCTACTCTGTGCACATGGTAAATCCACTCCTGTATCAGGAAGTGGACTGTTAGTCTGCGAGTGGGTTTGTATTACCCTGATAAGTTCATTTATCAGGGTACTGTTATTCATGTTTCGGGGACTCCTCGGTACCGGAAACTGGTGCCAAATTTAAAAAACTAGTAACCAAAAGCAAAAAGTCACACCACGAATTTGCCAAAAAGACGCTGCTCCCAATAACAAAAAAGGCTGTCCTCCATAGTAATCTTTGTAACTTTGTATATGTAATCAGTCCACAAGCCAAAACGAATTTCAGTAAACTCACACCTTATTTATTAACATTTAAAATAGTAGAAACAGAAACGGATTTAGCGCTTTCATCTCCGCCAAGGGGACTTCATCAGAATCATCTGTTTCATGTCTAAACCAATATTTATAACAGTACATTCCTTCTAATTGGCTGGCCAATCAATGTTAAAATTAAAACATGCCAAATATTTAACCCTTCCTTCCAAATGCTGAGGTGTATCATTCGTGAGAAACCAGTCCTTTGAATAAATTGTATATATAAATACAATATGTCATTTATTTAATACATGTATATAAAAATAAATAGATAAATAAGAAAATAGACTTAAAATACTAATGAGATGAAAGTGCTAAATCCGTTTCTGTTTCTACTGTTTTAAATGTTAATAAATAAGGTGTGAGTTTACTGAAATTTGTTTTGGCTTGCGGACTGATTACATATACAAAGTTACAAGGATTACTACAGAGGACAGCCTTTATTTTTATTGGAAGCAGCATCTTTTTGGCAAGAGCAAGATTTTACTATGTCTGCCAAAAGACTGACCATAAGTTTTTTTTTTTTTTTTTTTTTTGCATTTTCCATTAACATTGTTTTTATTTATCAAGTAGTTCACCAGAAATGCCCCATCTTAATACAGAACATGTCAATTTTGCAAAGATATTTTTTTAATTGTGTGCCCTCAGAGATGCCATTACAATAAAGAAGCACGCAATGTATTGAGACAGCATGACACACACAGACAAATTACAGTGCTCCCCATTTCCTGTACCCTTCCTTTGTTGAAGGCAACTGCAATTGCTTAACTCCAGTCACCATGACCAGATCCTCCCTAAGGGATCCACTGACTCTCATTCAAAACAGCAGCAGGCCCTTCTTAGGAGCCTCATGAGATCCCATCTTATTCTCTTGCGTGCCCCCCCGGGTCCTTCCTTTACTGGTTTTCTCCAGTCTGTTTCTTTGGTGAGCACTGATGTCACATACTCAGAATTCTCACCACATCTTAAATAGGTTACACCTCTGACCACAAATATGAGGATAGTGCACATACGGTTGCTACAGATGGACAAATAGCACTTACCTTTTGGGACAGTAGTATCCCTGCCTGACATTTGAAATTTGGATCTGGAAATTAATCTAAATTCTTGAAAGCTGAAAAAACAGGTTCAGCTATGTCTCATCATTCCTAAAGGAATAGTCCAGGAAATCTCTTCTGAAATGGTGGGTTCTGCTGAAAGAGTAGGCATATGCTGCAAGCAATAACATTTGGTATGCATGTCCGCATACACAAAAAACAGGGTGAATTATTATATAGTTATATATTTTTACACAGTCTAAATAAAATAAAATGTGTTCAGCCTCTGGTTGATATTGCACTGTTCTTTTTTCCAGTATCCCTTCATTCAGACCATGACCTTACACATTATTGGTGAACTAAAATAGGAAGAATCATTCTGTCATCTGACTTCCGATGAACGGGTAACACTAACTAGTTCCTGAGTAGAAGAGTCTGTCATGTTGGGGGTGGGAGATGGTAATGCTGTAAATTATGATTTTGGGAGGAAGTCTGTGGTAGGGCAACTAAGATGAAAACGCAGTAAATTTAAAGAAATGATTGTGGAGCAGGCTGCTTCAAGGACGGAGCTATGCTGAATGCCTGGATTAAGGCTTTAACTTAAGTATTCTCAGCCTTGGCTAGCAGTTAGTATGTACATCTAAATTTTCCTGGAGATAAAGTGTTGCTTGCAAGTCTTAAAGGATGAAAACAATATTCAGAATACAGTATGGCATGTGTACAGCTGTTGTGGTAAGGATGGTCTCTCTAACGTATAGAAGTAGAAGCATTAAAGACTACATATCAAAGCAGTAACAAGCCCTGCAACGTATTTATAATATAGTTTCCAAATATGTCAAGTCTTCATAAAGGGGAGCAGTATGCAGAGCTTCTCCATAAAGCACAAACTGCACATTTGGAAATTACTTTAGGAAAATTTGAAGTCCTGCACAACATGCACAATTGATACTGGATTGCTTAGGCACCAGGGAGGGTTTACGTGCAGAGTGCAAGCTTATTGTTCAAAAAGACACTGCTATATTATTTGTGAGAAACATACAATTACTCCAAGGAGTTGTTGCCTGAACTCTGCCTGGATCCCATAAGATCAGTCACAATAATAGTGAACTATTACCTAATTACTGGGTCACAGAAGCATGCCTTTATTTTTGCTTCTTGTAGATTGAGCAGATATTTGCACACTATAGTTATCAGTTCCTCCCTTCTTGTATACTGCCATTATCCCGTTATCCTTTGAATCCTATCAGCTTATTTTATTTTCTTATCGCAGTTCTCTGTATTTTGTTCAATTCTATTTTATCTAGAATTCTGTGACCAGCTCAGAACAAACATGTCCTTCTTACCAGTCAACCCAATCATGTAAAAAGTAAATGAAAGCAATTACATATTTATGGACTTAATAATAAAGGAGATGGACAACATATTCAAATAATTATTTTTAATGACCATGGAACTAAATTTGACTATCATTGATTGAACTTGTCTCATAAGAAGTCAACTGTCTAAAAGTGACAACTTGTACAAGGAAAAGTTAGCTTGTAATTCTGTTTCTGTCTGAAACACTAACGAAGAAGAATGCCTCAAACACTTTCGGAGAAGAGGAAGGCAGCATTCCTTGCAAAATAATTTGGTGCAAACTGGACTGTCTGCCTGCTACATTTAAATTAAGAAAAGGCACTAAATCCTACGCTCTTGATGAATATGAGTTCATTTGGCTAAAATCAGAGGCAGTGCTAACCCAAGAAACATGATTATAGAACTCTTGAGAGACAACATTTGAACCACCCCCTCAACATGTGTATCACTACCTAGTCTGCATAGCCCACATGTGCTACAGCTTGGAAGATGTCTAAGAAGTCACATTTGCTCACAGTTCCAAGAAAGCGATCTTAAGTATTCTGATGTCTTCTCTTTCATTTCATGTAAAACATAAATCAGTACTGACTGTGAGATGGTTAACAATATAGCCTAGAGAAATCATTTGTTTGCCAATTAAATTCAGCATGATTGTAAAAAGTGTCCTCGATTTAGAGTAGTTGCGTTGACTATTTCGACAAGAGACTGAGAGGTTTCAAAGGCTGAGAGGCAGATATTACAAATGTATGGCACTAGTCTAGAAGGAGCCATCTAGGTCAGAGTTTGTGTCCAGTACACAGTAAGCTCCAATATGCACACTACTACCGTTCTGGGGCAGTTGTGATTTCTTTCTCTTATTCCCTCAAACAAAACTTGCTGGTGGAAGTGGGAAGATCCAAAGAGCTCAATTTGTATATATTTAAGCACAAACTGCATTCATTTCAGTGCATTCCCCATTCTACAAAGTACTAAATCAACAGGTTACAACAATCCCTCTAGGTCTATGGCTTAAAATGCACTGTAGTCTCATACTAGACCAGAATAGATATGGTTCTCAGGTAATGAAAGACACATAGGTGGGTTTGTCAACCCCATAGTCAGGAGACATAAACTGTCATCCATCATGTACTGTGCCAACAATGTTCTGAACAGCACACAAGCAAATATAGAAATAGACTTCTGTGAGCATATCAGCAGATATATATACTGTTTGGCCTACCAACAGAATGTCAATGAGAGAAACAGAGAAATAGAGAAAAAGATACAGCTACACTAGTCCTGTTAATTTCTGCATTATGTCCCCCGGCGAATAGGATAAAGATTTTTGTTTCTTCATGATTCTTCTTTTGTGAACATATTTAACTATATACAGCATTAATGTTTCCACTCTTTCATAGATTCAAAAGTTCTTGCACACCTAGAGTTTGGTCTGACTGTACAAGTATGTTTTCTGAATTAAAAAAAAAAAAAAAAACAACAGTGAGCTGTATTCCAATCAAGTTTTAATGGTTATTTGTACTGTGTGTGTGTGTGGGGGGGGGGGGGTTGCCCCCGCCCAACTCTCGTTATAATCCTTACCTCTGAGTCATTGACACTCAGTGATAAGAAAATCACAGACCCTTTTTTGCCCAGCTGGTGTTGGAATTCTGACATTTAAAATTCTAAGACTGGGAGACAATACGTGCATTTCTCAGCCTAAGTGTTTTGTACTCTTAAAGTAATTGCACATGCTTGACTAATAAGGATACATGCAACAATAGTTCATTTAGTTTACAGCAGCTGCCATTTCCCAGTAAGTTTTTAAAGCAATTTTGGGAGACAGCAGTAGTATTTCAAAAATTTTTATGCACTCAGACATGCCTTGTCCTTGTAATTTCACTTTTGTGACTGCAACTTTTCAGTTTAGTTCTTAACTGTCAGTTCCACATTTTCCAACATATCAAAATTTACATTCTAGAAAAATTATGAGATACTACAATCAAAAATAATCAAACTGTGACACAAAATACTGTTGCAGCTGGATGGGACTCAATTCATCTTGGAACTAAGGAAATATTATTTCACAAAGATGATTGTACACCCCTGTAATAAACCGCCTAGAAACTACTCATTTGTGAATCAGTGGGAGTTTGCAAAGAATTACAAGGTAGCTGGAAGGTTTTGTGTCCTTCTGGCATCATATTTTATTGTTTTATGGCACGCTGTGCCGCATCCTGTCATGCAGTTATTTGAGCAAAGTTGTCACCTTTTAAAAAGGTCTTACGCTGAAATATCTGCATTCTGCTGATGATCTTGCCAAA
This sequence comes from Protopterus annectens, assembly GCF_019279795.1. Classification (NCBI taxonomy): domain Eukaryota; kingdom Metazoa; phylum Chordata; order Ceratodontiformes; family Protopteridae; genus Protopterus; species Protopterus annectens. The sequence goes on from NC_056750.1 coordinate 264,481,856, forward strand.
AAGCATCCGTAAACTGCACATGAAGTACTGTGAGCTAAGTAAAACAGAACAGTAACCCCACTTTCTTCCTCTTTAGTAATCTTTCCTTCCACTACCTGCAATGTATCGCCTGCATTTTCTTCTCTCTGCTTTCACCATTCTGTCTCCTTGACATTAAGTGATGTGGTGAGTATTGTTAATATTTTTATTGGGTAACTTCACATACTGCACTCATGTTCTTCGTGTTACTTAATCCCAGCTATCGCTACAAACCCACTTCTTTCGTTTTCGCAGATCCCTTACATTGTTACCATTCTTTTCTGTAACTCCATCCTGTTTTTTTCATTATTAGATGAAAGACGTAGCCAGCCCATTTCTATTCATATATTTGAAATTGTTTAAGAGAACAGGGTCAAGTTTTCTTTTTCTTTTATGCGTCCACTGTTGTCTGGCTTCAAGATCCCATCTTTGGCCAACACCCCGAAACTTGGTTATTTTTCCTTCTGGACAGCAGACACACAATTAAGGGCTCATTCTTGCAGAGTCACTCTTAAAATAAGATTGTAGGAGTGGACAGAAAAAAAACTCAGGGTGGTCAGGTATGATGCCTTCTCACAGCAGTGTCACAACAGTGTTATGCTTAATACCCTATCTACAGTCCCCCATGACAAGTGTGCAAATACATCATTGTGTAACTTTATCTGCAGATGATCTGCTCATGCATTGCTACTTTTTTTCCTCAAAACTATAGCCCTCAGTCTCTATTGGGGGGGGGGGTATATTCCAAGCAAAAGATCCCCACACTACCCTAAAATACATGCATATCAAAATGTCACTCTGTGCCTATTCCTTCTATCTCATAGCTGATTCCTGAGATGCTAGATCTGCTAACTGGATCCACATCACAGTCAGAGCTCTTTGTCTGTCTGCCACAGAGCCAGAGTAAGTGACTGCATTTTGCTGTTAGCCTTTTTCTTCGGTCTCTTAACCAGTCAGATATCCAGAGGCCTACCTTCCCACAATAAGATATCTAGGCTTTTAGTTAGTTATGTATGTATGAACGTTTATTTACTGGGGTAGGACATTGGACAAAAATTACCAAGTTCATGCACAGCCCAAGTTACATTGATACAACTGAAATTCCAGTTATGCAATACATCAGATAAAATGTATAAAGTACATAAGGAATGATATGGGCATAAACTTTAAACAATGACTACACCCAATACAGATGTAAGAGTTAATATTAATACAGAAAATACAAAATTATTTTTAATAAGAAGAAATTATTGAGATAAAGAGAGTAAAAGGTAATACAGAAATAAAGAGAATATTACATACCTCAACCTGGCCATAGCCTTTGACACAGTTCCTTATTCAAGCATTGTAGAAAAGCTGGAAACAAACCCCAGTGTCACCCACTGGAGTGACAACTGGTTCACAGGCAGGATGCAGGAAATCAAAAAAGGGAAGTTACCTCCACAAAGAGACCAGTCTCAAATACAGTCCCACAGAGTTCTGTGCTGGCACCTCTCCATTTTGGCATCTACTTTTCTGAAGTCAATGCCAGTACCAAAGGGCCCTGGCTGACTAATATTTCACACGACTGCAAGCTAGGAGCAGTCACTGAACCCCAGATAACTTAGCCATTCTGCAGGACAGTCTATCCCAAGTAAATAACTGGTGCCACAATCATGTACTGAAATGAAATGCCAAAAGATGCATTATTGTATCCTTTGGAAAGTTGTCTGTCACAGTTTTGCAGATGTCTGAAAGCTAGAAGCAGTCATTGAACCTCCAGATAACTTAGCTATTCTGTAGGAAGGTTTATCCTGAATAAATAACTGGTGCCAAAATTGTGGGTTGAAATTAAATCCTAAAAGATGTCTATTGTATCCTTTGGGAAGTCATCACAAGGAACTACCACACTGACAATTCACTCATCATAACTGACCCATCTATTCAGGATTTGGGAACATATGTGGACTTAACTTTTCCCCAACATGTGGCTGTTGTTGTAAGAACATCCTTCTATATTGCACAGCTTATAATCAAAGGAATTATGTGTAGATCTAGAAATGTGATTGTCTCCTTTCACTAAGCCCTCATTAGCCCAGTCATTCTGACAACTGAAATCCCCACAGAGATACCTTACTAAAAGGATACAAGGCCTAAATAACATGTCCTACATGGAGCAGCTTAAAGTCCTCTCTTATAGTCCCCTAGATCTTCTTTTTCATGCCCAAAAGTTTTTTTTTGCCAATTCAGCTAATTTGTTTTTATGTCAGACAAAAAATGTTCTAATTTACTTGTATTGGTATGAGAAGCCAAGTCACACACACTGAAAATTTCTTCCCTTAATTTTTGCTGTTTTAACATATCTCATTCTACTAAAATGGATAGCCATTCTGTAGAACATTTATGTGCTGCCACAATCCATCTCTTTTGAAATTTTACATCATGTTCATCATCAGCATCAAAGGGAGTAGTGGAGGTTTTGAATGCCCTAAGCCCCCCCGAGGTGTAACTTCTAGCTCTAAATATCGCTGAAGACTCATAATGTTATAATGTGTCACTAATTCTCTGTACATGAGTCTATTCAGCTGATCATATTCATGCTGTACTTCTGTAGTTAACGTACCATTTAAATTTTGTCCAACCGAGGAGAATGGATTATTATTTCTCTTCGCCAAGGAACTTCTCCCAGAGTTTTAAGTTATCCATCTCTCGCAAAACATGGCTTTGACTCACGGATTGTTCTTCCATCTGAGTAGCATTTAAATCAATGCTGCGTGTAGCAGGGTCTGTTAATTCCTGCCAAAAAATTTTAGGCAAATCAAAGGATAGGTCACTGGCCATAAAATACCAAAATAAAACTCACGAAAACTGGGGTAGATTGCAAAATACGACAAACCATAAAACTTTTTTATTATATCCAACTCTTGCACCTCGGCTCACTCAGCCTTCAATGGAGTACAAAACTAAACACACCATCACACATTGTACACATCACAATTCATTAAATTAAATCAAGTAAGTTAATAATATAACTAATGTATCCTTGATTTAATCTTCTTTACTACGTGTTTTTCAGCTTCGTACTTATTTCTGCAGATACCAACATGAAAAGAGCTAGCTGTTTGCATGCTGCCATAAAGAAATGGGTGCCATTCATACCTCTCCACCCGGAATCATAAAAAATCTAGACAAAGGCCCATGAAAAATAGATACAACTGGACACAAATCAGTAGACTGGTTAACATAAAATTTTTGTGCATAATTATGTAACCACTTCCACTCCAATGGAATTGTGGGATAACTTTTAAACACAAACTGAAAAACAGACAAAATATTAAACACAAAATAAATAGAAAAATAGAATTTTATTTATATTAATATTTGAACTATATCAAAATTTGAATTTGTGAAAAACTAAAATACAATTTTCTTTTATAAAAAATAAAATTAACTGCTTCTACACTAAACACGAAATATAACCAGAACAAAAGTGTTTTATTTATATTAAGACTTTAGGCTGCATTTCCTATCCATAAGACTATGTGCTCACAACTCTGGGGAAGAACTCCTCAGTCCGTTCAATACCTGGATATCCTGCATCTTGTTACCACCACATTCTTTAATGTGAGCAACATTAAAAGACTGAGCTCTATTATTTCCACAGGTGATTTACAACATGGGAGGGATAGAATATATACAGCAGCTGCTGCACCAGTAGAACAAAGCTGATCGAGTCTCTCAGTGAAACCTTCTCCATGATGGAATAATCTGGAGTAGAACCGATCTCTAGAATTTCTTTTTTTTTCTACCTGATTAGCTAACCTTCTGGGGTAAGTACCAATGGAAGCTTGCCCTTGAAAGGAAGATCTCTGTCTTTGGCTATCTATTAAAGAAAGAAAACCTCTTTTCATGTGTACCTTCAAGATACATGAGTTACAAGTGTCACCTTAGCTGAACATTCTTTCTTTTTTTTTATATATTCCATTTCTATGCACTGAACATTAGGTGCTTCTTCAAACTGCTTCACATGTGGACAAGCAGGTTCCTAGTTTGAAGCTTGTTCCTAGTTTGAATAACCATCTTCACTGTAGGAGGTTGTCTCTTGAGTTTTGTACAAGGAGTCAAAACTCAGCAGATAATATCCCACCCAAGGGGTAGAGTAACTGTATAGGAATAACTGCAGGAGCTCAGCCATTACATATCATTAAATAATTAATTAGTGTCACACACACACACACACACACACACACACACACACACACACACACACACACACACACACACACACACACACACACACACACAGACACACACACACACACACACACACACACACACACACACACACACAATGTCAAGGGAACTGTTATGGCCAGATAAGCAGCAACACCAGTATATCTCGCTTCCACCTCAACATCATAGGAAACAACATAACTGAACATAAAGCACTACACTACCCTGCAAGAAGCAATGTAGTCAGGAAAGGAAGAGTACCTAGACTTTGCTGACCCCCAACAGACAAGGCAATTGGATAGATAAAGATCACTACCAGTATTATGTCTCCCGAAGAACCTGAGACTGGGAAGGGATTCCTGGGAGACTACAAGTACTTTTTTCAGAGTTTGGCTGCTTGACAGCTTCCTTAACTTAAATGTTAATTTATTAAAACAAATCACTGCTGGTTGCCACTGTGTGCTGCCCACATGGCCTGTCCTGCTAATAGAAATCCAACTTCCAAACTGTTCCTGTCCAGACAGTGCTGAAACAGCCACTCCAAACCATGTACAAACTACGAATGTACACACAAAGAAGTACAGAGAGAGAGAGAGAGACAGTCCAAGCCTGCCCCTCAGCCAAAGTCTACCTCATAAAGCTGACGTCATTGCACATGCCCCCATGTGTGATGACATCAGCAACTACCTCACAAAAAAAATTTGAAAAAAAACAGGAAATTCGTGAATTGAAGGGGCCACCCGGGAATACGTGGCACCCCATTATTTCACACTCAAAACCAGTAAATACGGAGGAATTCAGTACAGTTGAGAGGTATGGTGCTATTATAGGCTGTGACTCTTATGTGGCAGCTTTTGCACCTAATCCCAGCCTTCACCATCCCTGCATGCATTGCACCCAAGTAGGCTGTTGTGCATGTTTGCTCACTTGTATGAAGTTCAAGGGACTGACAAGTTCTTGCTAGATTGTTTGTAAGTAGGAGTAACACAGCAGCATAGCCTTCTTTTCCCTACCACAGTGAAGAGCTGATCAAATAAAATCAACATTCTCTCTCCTCAGGATGAAGGGAGCACACCATCAGCCATTCAGTCCCACCAAGCCTTGCAACCAATATAAGGGGCACTGTTAAAACTCCACTCACTGGCATTGCCCATACACTAACTGCCCATCTGCTCAGAGACAACTTCTTGTGCAATTCTTACCTCATTTTTCCTCTGATTTCCTTATTTTTCTCATAGTCCTCCCCATTTAATCTTTGATTTAGCCTCTGTGTTTCCCCATTTTATCAGTCTTCCTGGATAATTACTTTGGTATAGTCTTCATTACTTTGCTTGGTACCTTATTTAAAACTCATTTCTTCCTGAAACCATTTTTGTTGTACTTTCTGCCCTGTTTATATCTGGTTCTGGTTTTACAATCACTCTTCAGCATGTCTGTCTCGTAATTCTTCAGAATCTACACTTCTAAGGTAATCATGTGTTTTTCCATCTTGTTTTAATGTTTATGTCACACTATCCACATTTATTAAGACTTCTACCCAGTGGACAACAAATCATGACATTTCCAGTGGCTGTGTCTATATCAATCTCTTCAGGTCTGACATACTTCTTCACAACTTCAGGAGCAAGGTAGTACCAGAGGAATGCAATTATTTGTAAAGGCAGATGTATTACACAGTAAAAGCAAAAAAAAAAAAAAAAAAAAACAATCATGCCCAAATATCTATCAAAGATGCCACTTTTCTCACAAGTAAATGGTTTATGCATTTCTTACAAATCTGTTTCTTGCTTTAACAAAGAGCTGAAAGCTACAATAGAAATAATTAAAAATGGTTGCTAAGTGTTTTGCTCCCACTGCTTATTGTTTTTCTGGTAACTGATTACATTTCACTGCCATATTTGTAGCTGTTGAGAGAAATAGCTGAAGTTTGAAAAACTGATGCTATTGATAGCAAAAGAAACCAGTCAGCAAGTTTGTGCCATTTTCATATTTAAAGCTTAACTTAACTTTTCAGAAACAATGTTACCACTACAGGCTGCACAATAAATGTAATTTCCTGCAAGACGTATTACTAATGTAGAATTATTTCCCCTCAAGTACATAACTCAAAAGAAGTGAACACATTTTCCCAGAAAAAAATACATATAGACAAATGTTTACAATTTTACATAGGGTGTACTCATAGTGATTGGCACAGCATCGCAACTTGCACTAGACCAATGGGCTAAGTCGTACTGCTCTGCCATTTAGGGATTCACAGTCCTACACATTACCACAAGTGCAAAAATGCATGTACTAATAATGTCAATGATTAGGAATCGCTAAACTAAAAGGTTTTGCACTAATCAGATGAGCACCCTTCCACCAGACCACACACAAGCACAGAATTCCCACCCATACAGTGACATACAGACAGACACAAACACACACACACCTGCAATACCATATATATCTCAGGCACTATCAGACTGGGAAGGCTGAGTACAGCAAAACTGCACTATAGGTTGCACCTCTTCTCTACCCATCTACTCTATATGGTAGAACAGACCTCACAGAGACAAACAGATATACAAGGCTTACAGTCACTTTGACACTCACAAACATATTCATGCACACAAACAGCCATGCACATACACACTTTGAGTACTTGCTCACTCTGCAGCCATGATCTCCATATTCATACATCATTCACTGTTCATAATAGGCAATGATCATACACACACACACACGCACACACACACACACACACAATAAGCATTCATGTACAGATACTCACAGACCCACTCACATGCTGTCCTTCTTCCCACACATAAACATGGGATATACACTCTCACATGCACATTTAGTATTACTTATGTTTTTGATAATCTATGCAGGTAAAGCTGCACCATTTCCCCTGAACAGATTCCTCTTCTTATCGTAATGCGTTGGTGCATACAGGTACTAAGTATCCTGTGTGAATACATTTCTATGTTAGTTTCAGGCTAATGTATGTAATACAGAGTGTAGGACTTAAATGCTCATGTATATATGCTAAACAAGTAACATACTGGTCTTCTCATGGTCCTCATTAGCAAATGCCACATTCACCCAACTACTATACTTAAATATGGTTCCCAAGTTTACAATGTCCAATAGGGTGAAGTGGAGCTCTTTATGAATCAGAATAGGGCTGCATAGTACACAAGCTGTTCTTTGCAGTATTGCATGCTAGTCAACTTCTCTTTGAATTCTAGCCATAATTTTATCAAAAAGTCAACTAACTCATGGACTTCCAAGATGGCAGCAAAGTGAGTAACAGCTTAATTTCAGCTCTCCCGCAGTGAAAATAGAAACTCAGAAAAGAGAGCCAGTTAATTTGTTTTTCTGGGGTAAATTTCAGTAATTGACTAGTAAGTGCACTGCCTGGATGCCAGCAAAGAAGAAATTCAGTGAAACTGAAAGAAATTCAATCACAAAAGATAACGAGAAAACACTGGCTGGAAGAATCCTGCAACTGTTCAGCAAAAAGCAGTTCAAGCTCCAGTGCTAGTGCAAGACATGACTTTTAGTAGTCTAGAGGACAACATAACACATGTGCTCAGTGCTGTATGAAATAAGTGAAACATTGAAGGAGTATATCAACTCAATAAACAAAAGGTTGGAAAAAATGAAAAAAAGCTTTAAACAGATATTCAGATGAGCTGAACAAAACTGCAAAAATCAGAGGATGAAATTAAGAAAAGGTTGGCTGGGTATTACACTGCTGAAGAACGCATTTCAAAAATGGTAGAATTAGAGGACAGAGCACATAAGGAAAACCTGAGATTTTCTGTTGCAACCAGAGAAACTAGAAAGAACAAACTGTATTAATTTTCTGAAAGCACAAGTAAGAAATTTGACTGGTATTCCACAGCAAAAGTTGTTAAATTGAAAGGCACATTGCATGTGTGCTCCAAACCCGGCCATGAGAAAGCAGCCCCGACCTTTAATAGTAAAGATGCAATCTTACCAGCAGAAAGAGCTGATTCTGAAGGACAAACTACTAAAAGTTGGAGACAGTGAAGTATTTGTGAAAAATGATTACTCACTGTACACCAGGCAGAAGAGGAGTAAATTTATTTTAGCAATCATGGAATGTCAAGAAGAAGGTGTGAGATTTAAGCTGCTGTATCTAGCTATTTTCAGAATATATATTTCTTGGAGGTCAAAGTTATTTTTGATGGAGAGCATGCTAAGGAGGAAATACAAAATTTGTCCAACAAAAAGTGAGCTATCAAACAGAAGGAGATTATTCTTATTATTCTTCTGATAATAAAACCCATAGAGAGACTATGTCAGTGAAATATTTTCCAATGTTCCAAAGGAAAATGCTTCAGAGACAGAAAAAGTACAAGATTGGACTAGACGAATCAGTATTACATTGAAATAAACCAGCGACTGGCTTTGGGAGATGTAGAGCAACTTGGAAATTGATGAATAAATTTGGGATTGCAAAACATTAATTACATTTCTGAAGTATGGCAGAATAAGACAACCTGGAAATATTGGATTTTTTGACATTGTTAAATTTGTAGGGACTTCAAAGTATATGCCCTACTTCATGTCATTAATGTTTGGAAGAACATTTAGGAGAGGTGAAGAGGAAGGAAAGAGTTAACTGTATGTTAAACAAACATTTGTTCATAACAGTATTTTTATAATACATCACATATACTATGTATTAAAAAGTAAAGCTTTTTCAGTTATTTATGTGTGTAACAGGGATGTTAAAGTAAACAGGTGTCCCTATTTTTACTTCTTCCTTCCTTCTTCCTGTTCAGTTTTAAGATATTTAGGCACTTTGATGTAACAAGAGAAGAAAGTCTGGAAAAATGTATGCTTTTTCTTACTTTTGCATAGGGGAATGACTGGATTAAGGCCCTTGTCTTGATTTAATAACATGTTTTCAGGGAAAGTAAATAAAGAAAAAAAGCGGAATATACTGAAAATTTTCCCACTAACACATAAATGTTCACTGTGCAATATGTGTAGTGGAAAGCAACAGTGTATCTGGTTCTCATGTTTCTATGGAGACAATATGATAACGAGAAAAAAACAGAATACTTCTTTCTTTCAATTACTAGGAGATAATGTTTTCTGAAAGCATTCAAGTTGTTTTCTATGTTTTTCGAGAGGAACAAAGATAAAACAAAAACAGACAGCACATAGTGGACTTAGTAACACAGGTTGTATCATGCATCTTAGCATGGATAACCTTCATTACAGGTTAATTCAAACATGTGAATGTGGCTGTCATCCTGGAACAGTTGTTCCTATTAGGAGGCTTAGACATCATTATTTGAAGATGTACATAATATTTTGTGTTAGTATTAAGATAATAGGTTTGGGGGTTGTACTGGGGCTGTTTTTTGTTGTTTGTTTGTTTGTTTTGTTTTGTTTTGAGGGTTTTTGATAAAGCAAAAAATACATTCAAATTGATATGACAAGAAACAACTGTATAAAATATCAACCTGCCAAACATTTGTGTATGCATGTAACACAAAAGCTAAAAATAGAGATTTTTTAAAAAATTCCTATACATAGCAGGTGGGAAGAATAGCTTATTTTCATAATGATACTTTCCATATTATCTTTAAATATGATTGGTCTCCCAGACATAAACAAAAAGAAAGAGTAGTAAACTATATTAAAAATGCTATAGGAAACACATTTGGAAAGAACTTAGGTTCATAGGTTCATAGATAGGTACTAGGCTATCGGCCCAAGGGCCTAAGTAAGCCTAGCCAACAAGGTTCCACTGGCTTATGCTACCCAAGAAAGTTAATTTCCTGTGCCCCTGTTGAGCAGAGCCACAGAACTGATCCAAGGGGTGTATTCCTATTTCCCATCCACTCATCAAGATTTTTCTTGAAGAGTGCTAATGAGGAAATTTGCTTGACATAGATGGGTAGCTTGTTGCAGAGTATAGGAAGTCTCTGGGACAGGAATCTATCCCTACAGCATGTCCTGTTTATTGTGGTGACAAGGTTTAGGTCCCCAGACCGTGTAGCTTGGAGGGATTGGGATTTCTTTTGGTGTAGCATGTCCAACAGCTCTGGGTTTAACATAGCTTTATATGTTAGGCAGAGATCTCCTCGGAGTAGGCGATATGCTAAAGAGTAAAGTTTGGAGTTTTTTGAGACTGTCAGTGTAGGGCAACTGTTTGAGGCCAGTAATCCTCTTTGTGAGGTACTTCTGTGGCCTTTCCAGCTGCTGTAGATGTCTTGTGAGGTACATTCCAAAAGGGGCATTGTACTCTATAATGGGTCTAATGAGTGCTGAGTAGAGGGTAACAATGACCTCTTTTTTCCTGGATGAGAGCCCTTTTGTGATCATGTGTGCCACATAGAAGGATTTCCTGACTACTGTGGTGATGTGATTATCAAAGGAGAGACTACTGTCCACCTGGGTCTCAAGGTCTCTTATCACACATTCAGTGTTAAGTAAACTGATGTTTATGTGGTAGTTCATGGGTACAGAGTTTTTACCAAAGGGGATGACAATGCACTTTTTGGCATTGAGCTTGAGGCCATGCCTCTGACACCAGGCAGCTGTCTCCGTGAGGCCCTTCTGTAGGATGTCCACATAATTTGGGGACTCGACTATGGCTCCTAGTTTGCAGTCATCTGCGAACTTTGTTAGCCAGAGGCCTTCTGTGTTAGCCTGTACTTCATTCGAGTCAATACCAAACAGGAGAGGTACCAAGACTGAACCCTGTGGTACTCCACTTGTCACTGGTTTAAAGTCAGATAACAATGTGGGTTCTGTCAGTGAGCCAGTTGGCAACCCATCTTGTGATGTAGGGATTTATGCCTAGTTTAGTGAGTGTAGTTATAATTCCAGAATGGGGGATGGTGTCAAAAGCCTTGACGAGGTCAAGATAGGCTGAGTGAACCACCTTACCCTCATCTACAGCTTTGGTGACTGCCTCAAAGAAGTCAATTAGGTTCAGAAGGCATGATCTTCCTTTCATAAACCTGAACTGGGTGGGGTCCAGAGTTTGGAGGTTACCAATGTCTTTGTTTATGAGTTCCATGATGATACGTTCCATGGCCTTGCAGACCAGGCTCGTCAGGCTAATAGGGTGATAGTTCCCAGGATCAGTGGTGGCTCCCCCTTTATGGAGTGGGACAACTGTTGCTGTGCACCATTCAGTGGGTACAAAGCCTGATGTGAGACTATGACTGAACATGGTGCTTAGGTGGGGTGCCAGTTCGTTCTGAAGTTCGTGTAAAACGTACCATGGATGCTGTGTTTTTGGTTTTAGAGAGTGCCGCTTTTACCTGCATAGATGTTATTACAGGGACTCTGCATTCTGTATAGATATGGGCCCTTTAGGGGGTGAGAGGGGGTAAAGTTAGCACTGAACCTATCTGCCAGGATGTTGGCAATATCAGTTGGTTCTGTAATTTTCATGCCGTTGTGCTGTAACTCAGAGCAGATCTGGGTGTTGCCATTGAGATTCTTGACAAAGCTGTAGAATGCTTTGCGGCTGCCCTTAGAATCAGTGGTGATTTTGTTTTCATAGCTAGCTTTGGAGGATCTTATAAGGGATCTCAGCTTCTTACTGAGGCTGACCAGGGAGCTCCTCCACTCATGGGATTTTACTCTCTTTTGCAACAGTTTCTTCCTTCTGTTGTAGAGTTTGTTTATGGCAGGGGGCTACCAGATTGGCTTCCTTTTTTGGAGGATAGCGTCTTGGATCTGTTTGGGATAGCACGATCCATGCACTCGTGTAAGTGCTTATAGAGTGCATTTGTGTAGGATTCAGCAGTCGTAACTGTATTGTCCATCAGCATGGGTGTCATGAAGTTTACCACTTCTGTCTTAAGAAGCATGAAGTTGGCTTTGGAGAAATTTTTTACTGTGGTTTCCTTAAAGGTGGGTGGGGTCGGGATGCAGATATCTAGGGTGATTAGCTTATGGTCAGATCTGACCAATGAGGAGTTGATTTCAGGTGTGGAACAACAGTCCCTCATGTTGGTAATGACTAGGTCTAGGATATTGTTGCCCCTGGTGGGGGTGTGGATAAGTTGATCCAGGGCATTGGAATTTATGAATTCCAGAAAGCATTGAGCAAAGGAGTTGGTACATGAGTAGTTTTCCCAGTTAATGGTAGGGTAGTTGAAATCACCCATTATTAGGGTGTTTGGTTGAACCCTAATATTTTCCAGTATATCAAGAAATGAGGAGTGGGAATCCTGGGTCATGGTGGGAGATCTGTAGCAAGCTACAATTTGGATTGCAGTTTTGCCCAGAGTTAGTTGTACTTGGATAACCTTGGATGCATTATGCTGTGCAACTAGCCTGAAGGTGTGGATATCCTTAATGAATATGGACATACCTCCACCTTTGGTGTTCTGGTCCAGGTTAGATGGATGAAGAGTGTGGTATGAGTTATAACCTGATAATGCAGGGGTGCTCTCCAGAGCCTTGAACCAGGTCTCAGTCACTGCACAGATATCGATGTTCTCCATTTTAAGGAGTGCCTCGAATGAGTGCATTTTGAGATTTAGACTTCTAGCATTGAGTAGCATTACCCTCAGTTTTTGCTTGCCTGTTCCTGTTACGGTGGTGAATTTTTCATTTGAACCTTGCCTAAAAAGGCACTATAGGGGCGGCAAGAGCCTTATCCAGTATCCAGAATCCCCGGGGGCGACAGGTGCAGGCCATCTCTGGCAAAGCATCATGGTCTGTCGACCATGTCGTCCCAGGCAGACAGATACTGGATCCCCTTAGATTGACATCAGAAGCTTAGCCAATGGTTGAAGTCAATCATTTTGTCCTTGTACTGCGGTATCATTCTGGGTGATGGCAGGATGCTACTTAGGGCTAGGGTCATACCTGCCTGGGCTACAAGATCAGAGAGCTCTTCCAGGTCTCTTTTCATGTAGTCCAGGGAGGTACGTCTCAGTTCATTCACACCAACATGGACAATGACAGAGTCATATTTGTACTTGTTGTAGAGTGACCAGAGTGCGTGGGTTATGTGGTGGATCCTGGCAGCTGACAGTAACCCTCTCCTTGTTTAGCCTGGTGAGTGGGGTATCAGTTTGCCTGAATACAGAGTCACCTATTACTAGTGTGTTGAGTACGTTTATTTGCCTTATGGGCTGTGGTTTATTGGCACACTAAGTCTGTGGGCTATGTGTCATTGGGGTTGTGTTAGGGTGGTGGAGATTGCTTGCGCTTCTGCTTTGGAGGTGTCAGTTGCTTGAGCAGATTATTACTGAGAGCCTCTGCAAATGTCTTTGTGTTTCTATGTGTGGATTTTGGTGGTGTAGGTTTAGTGAAACTATGTGATGAGTGTGATGTGATGTAAGTGTTTACCTTCTCCTCTTGACTGTCAAGTTCAGTCTTGGTTGGAGAGAGCATTGCCTCCAGTTTGGCTAGATAAGTGCATCTCTCACAGGTTGTGGTGCTGGGTGGTAGGAGGAGAGGGTTGTCTGTGTACATGAGGCAATTGCTACAGTGCCTCAAGATGCCCAGATTCATCAGATAGACAGGAGAGAACACTGGGAGCTGACCCTTAGATATGCCTGAATAAAAAATACTTTCCTCTAGACAAGTAAAGAAAGTGAGTATAAGAGCTGTTTTTCTCTGAGCAAGTGAGGAAAGTAAGTGCAAAATCTGTTTTCCCCTAGGTAAAGAGGAAGGTTGAGTGCTGTAGTAATTCGTAGCTTATTCAGTGCTAACAACAAGTTCTGAACAAGTGCCGAGCATGAATAAGCAAATTCAAGTGCTAGAACTAAGAATCTGTACCTGGATTTTGTGGTAGATTGGCTACCTAGTGCTTACCCCTCCCACTGATAAGCTAGAATGCTTCCCTCCAACACAGAAAGGCTTGGGGGCTCAGAAGCTTACAAACAGACCTGGATACAGCAAATCTGTATCTGGACTAGACTAGTTACCGGAAAGGAGAGAAACAAGGGCAAACACAGGCTTTTAAACCAGAAAGTCGAAAGAGATGGAAAAACTGCCCAAACAGCCAATAAACTACAATTTCTGGGCCAGAAACAACTCTTGTGGTAGATAGGCTACCTAGTGCTTACCACTCCCATTGATAAGCTAGAAGGCTTCCCTCCAACACAGAAAGGCTTGGGGGGCTCAGAAACTTACAAGCAGTCCTGGATACAGCAAATCATGTGAATTTGATAAAGAAAGGATTTCATGATGATTATTCAGTGGAATATCTGGGACAAAAAGGGGAGCAGTTATATTAATTGCTAAAAGAGCTGCAATAGTGATAGAAGATGGAAAACAAGAAAATAATGGTAGATTTTTAGTACTAAGGGGAAAGGCAGGAGGATTACACTGGCATGCATTTATATTCCACCTAAAACTGCTACAAAAGAGATTAAGAAAATTCTGGTAGAAATAATCAGCTTTTAGCAGGGAATGTTACTTATAGATGGGGACTAGAATTTGATTTACAACAGTGAGGATGTATCTGGGGGGCCTAGAAGGGAAAATATAACAAAAGATGGTAAATTTTTGAAGAAAGTTATGACAATATTTGGTATGGAAGATGTGAATTCAGTAGTAGGAGTTCAGAGAGAATGTATATATTATTCCCAACGGTACAGAAACTGGGCTTGACTAGATAGAAATTATATTTCACAGGAACGTGTGAATTTTATTGAAGGTTTTGATACACGTCCAATAACTATTTCAGATCATGTGCAAATAATAACTTAAATAACAATGCATGGTAATAGAATAAAAAGAGGCACTGGCACCCCCCCCCCCATCTGTTAAAAAGAGAGGAATTTAAGGAATGGGTAGTGGAAATTATATGGGAGTTATTAGAGAAGACATAAATTTCTTCTGAAAATATATCTGGGGAGTAGGGTAAAATTGAGGCAGAGTTCAAAAATAGGGTAAAAATAAAAGAAAAAGAGATTTAAAGGGACTGACAAAGGTTAAAGTATTGCAGAATAGGGGGAATCTCACAGAATAAGAACAGGCACAATTGGAGATTGCTAAAGAGAAAATAAAAGACTACCTCGGTAATATGCATGAGTTTAGAAAGATTGCAGTTAAGCAGTCAGAGCCACTAAAAGTTTCAGCACAATGGCTCAGGCAACAGAAAGTAGAAAGGGTTGATGCCAAGCTTAGGAAGACTATAACAAGAAAAATAACCAGAGATCCTATAGAGATATTAGAAATATTTTGAAAATGTTATGAAAATCAGTATAACACAGAGAAATGTGGAAATGAAAAAGTATAAAATGGAAATCTTTATGGACGAAATAGATATGCCAAGGTTAGAGGTAGATAAGTCTCAGTTACTACCAGGTTTAGAGGAGATGAGATAAAAATGGCAATATATAACCAATCTATAGGAAAATCCCCAGGTGTAGATCGTATTTCCATGGAGGTTTGGAAGATAGGAGGGAAAAAAGTGATAAAGATCTGAAATATTTTGTGTAAAAGTGTTTAAAAGGAGGAGCGGCACTAATATCCTGAAAGAAAGTGGTTCTGACTGTAATTCCTAAAGATTCCAAATCATGATTAAAATGTGTTTATGTCTGTAATGGCTAAAATAATGGCATAGATGATGCCAAATTGATAGGTACTGATCAATGTGGTTTTCTGGAGGGGAGGCAAATATTTAACAACATTAAGCAAGCACGTAAAAATCTACTGCCGATCATTAGCGGACCGGAGTTCCGCTGTGGCGACCCCTAACCGGGAAAAGCCAAAAGACACAACACATCAACAGAACACTGATGATCCAGAGAGAAATAGAATGTAATAAAATACCACTGTTGTTTGTGGGTCTTGATGCAGAGAAAGTATTCAACAGAGTAAGATGGGATTGTAAGTGTATGGCAATGGAAGCATCTGCATTCACTGATAAAATTATAAGGTTGATTTGGAAAAAATATATATATATATATATTTTATATATATATATATATATATATATATATTTAAGAGATTAGACACAGAAATTAAAGTGGAGGGATTCACCTCTGATAAGTTCTGTTTGAGCAGAGGAACTAGGCAGGGGTGTCGTCTTTCCCCATTGTTATCTGCATTATATTTAGAACCAATAGCAAAATAGGGACTCAGAAATTCAAGGAAATAATTGGTATGTTAGTCAAAAATATTTGGCTTTATTTTCAGATGATATTATATTATACCTGATAAAATCAGAAGAGGGCATTCTGAGACAGTTTCAAGTCTTTTCAGGATACAAAATTAATGAAGAAAAAACAAAGACAATAGCTGTAAACTATGTACCCACACATGACTTGTTTCAGCAATACTAATATTTATGGGGTATGATAAAATGAAATACTTAGGAGTATAGAATTAAAAAGGATTCCATTATGGCAGTTAAGGATATGTGAAAAGAAGCTAAACAAAAGATTATATAAAAATTGAGAAACTGAAAGCACTGTTTTATCGATATGGATAGCAACACACAAGTAGTGAAAATGTTTTTAGTCTCTTTAGTTTTATACACACGTCAGGCATATTTGTATCAATCAGAGGAGAGGTTGTGGATAGCAATTAATAAAGAGTTAAAGGATTTTATCAGGGAGGGGAAAAGAACAAGAGACAAGTGAGATAAGTGGACCCTTCCAAAAGAATAAGGTGGTTTGGGATTACCTGATTTGAAGGGGCATTTCAGAGCTACACACTTAAGGATCGTATACATAGCATAAGTAGAAAGCTATAATTCAAAGTGGAAAGGGATGATGATGAAACGGGGGGACGTTCGTGAAACAGGGAGAGACTGAGATTCTGGATGCAGATCATTAAGGAGAATAACAATAACCATACAGAAAATCATATTCATAAAGTAGTAGCAAGTATTCTGACAACTAAGCCAACACAAGGATGGAGAAATGAGATTCTTCTAATAGGAATGACTGCAATTAGTGGTGCAGCGAATAGGCAAGAGAAGGTTGGAATTTACTAGAGAAAACTGGCAAAGGAACCAAGGTGGGAGCAAAGAGAGAAAGGTAATAGAATAGGAAGAGGCCAAGAATTCATTAGAACAACAGGCTAGAGATTGCCTTCCCTATTAAGCATTCAATATCAGAGTATATGCAAACAGAAAGAAATAAGGGGATCCCAAGTGAAAAAACAGCACCGGCAGAATGTTTAATGGAATCTAGAACAGGCACTGCTGTTAAAAAATAAATAATTAGTAGGACATTAAAATATTGCATGATAACTATAGGAATAAATCAGAGGAGGTTAGAAAGGATGGGGAGAGATTTTGAATAAGCTATTCACAAAGAAACAAAGGAGGCATGGCTCCCAAATATGCACCAATGTCTGGAAGATTTAGGATCTTTGTTTGGAAGTGTTTGCATAGCTATGTTTTTTTACTCCAAGTAAACAAAGAGTTTTTCTCAGGTAGATTACAAATGTTGGAAGTATGATGGGGAAGACAGAGGAGCGTATTGAGTTGGCAGACTTTAAAAATCCCCTGCAGACTACTCTAACAGAAATACCAAGTGGGCAAAGTGGTGTAACTAAGGAAATGATTGTATGAGATATGATAAAGAATCAGACTTGACTACACATAGTAAGGCCTTGGCAAGTTTAGTTCTGGTGGCTGCCAAAAAAAAAAACAACAATTACTAGAGAA
>NC_056750.1:264504718-264547218 GCF_019279795.1 Protopterus annectens
CAGATGATTTAAGTCATAGTTTGTTAGAAACCGAAGGACAGCATTTACAGTTGATCAGATTAAATGTAAAACAAGATAGTAGGAAGGTAGCTCTTGAATTTATGGGGATCCAGTTGGCTTTCTTTATTGATTTTTGATTACTGGGAAAATCCGACTGGGTGGAAGTCCATGATTTGTGTTATGTGATGAATTTAAAGCAATGAGGAAAGTTCATAGTCTGTCCTTGGGATAAGCATTCCTTTAGCTAAGGCTGATGTGGCTTCAGGACTATGATGATGAAAAACTGAGCAGCATGCTTATAGTAAGAGTGCTTTCTCTACTATGTGGTTAATATATAAAAAGAAGTTGAGTGTAGAATCTTGGTGACATTCAAGTTAACAAAGGAATGTTGTTATGGTATTTTGTTCTTGTTTGTATGAAATACGATCATAGTGTTAGTTGCCTTTAATTGCTGTGTAGTACCAAAAGGCATATCTACAGATTTTACGCTGGAGTTTGTAGTAGTTATAGATTGATGTAAAATTCTTTTGGAGATTTGACTCCGCTTCTTTGACTATGGGGGCTGAGTGAAAAAGCAGAATATCTCTGGTCTAAAACTCTATAAATTTGGGTGAAACTTCATAGGTGATGTTGTTAATGAAACTTGAAAATATTATTAGGCCCAGTACTGACTTTTTTAAGCATTTTTTGCTCCCCTGCATTATCCTATCACATTCTGCTAAGTGCCCCATGTTTAGCATTGGGTCAATCAACTTCTCTTGTGCCCCGTGGACTTACTCCAATGCATCTGGGGCCAGTATGGATCCTAAACGTGTCCAGAAGATCTAGCCATCTACATTTAGTCAATGGATATTTACTTTTGATGGCCTACCCTGTTAGGTTTTCCTTCCTGATGTGGCATTTTTGGTTGCATCCAAGTAGTAGGTGTGCAATGGGGTCATGCAGTGTATAGCCCTGACTCTACAGTAGCTCAGTCAGTCACCTGCTGCCCATCCCACTAATTGAAACTGTGTTTTCCTGGCTGTAGTCAGGGTTTCATCCCTCTGTTCCACCAAAACTGTACCGAGTACTGACCCTTAAGGGACACCTGCTGAAAAGGTGCATGTTATTTTTTGACGCTTTGACATTTATCAATATAGTGCAGAAGGTTAAGATTATGATGTAATAATAAACTTTGTACCAAACTTCTGAGTTTAATTCCCTCAACCTTCACTTGTTTCTGCATGACTGAGTAAGTAACTTCACCAAGCAATATACCCAAGCTGCCTCTGAAACCAGGAACTGATGGCTACTTGGCTTTAGTGACCAAATGAGTAGAAACAAGTTCACCTGCAAAGGATCTGCAAGTGTTTTTTCATGGAACAAAATTATCGTTATGGGTGATAAGATTAATTCTGCTATCACTGGGGCTATATGAACATTAAGATGATGTTCTTAGACTGGGTGGCTATTGAGGATGTCAGATCCAAACTTGATACCATCCAGTTTTTTAAACATTTACGTAACCGATTAGATTTGCAGGTATTGCTTTCACTGAAGACTAATTCCACTGATGTTAAGGCTCATCAGTGTTACATTGATTATACTCAAACTGTCCAATTTTTATTACTCCAGACTTCATGGATGACCTGTGTGAAAAACTGAGGGGCTGCCAGCTCAGACAAATAGAATTTTGTAGATAATTCTATGTCATTGTAAATATTAATATAATCCACAGGCTTGTTTTACAAATTTAAAGAGAACTATATGTTATGATTAAACTATATGTTGTACTGAGCTTCGAAAATGTAACCATAGTTCACCCTGCTGGAACAAAGCTGTTAAGTAAAGAATTTTACAACTGTGTTTGATCTTGGGCTCGGAGACAGGATGTCTGGGCTAGGAAATACTTTCTATTGTTTTAAGACATGGATACTTACTAGGTTTCACATGTAAAAGTGTCTTTTATTGCTGTGGTTTCCTGGCAGGTTCAGCTTACAAAGAAATGTAAATTTTGAGTTTCTGTTAGCCTGGAAACTAAAGGAGAAGTGATAAACATGATGTAATCTGAGATGAGTCAGCAGCACTGTGTATTATCAATTTAAGACTTTCTCAGAGAGAAAGAGTGAGCATTTTGTATTTTGTCATGGATCTAGTAAAAACATCCACTCACCAGCACGTGCTTGCTCTGTATGTAAGTAGTATTTAGAACAGTGATTTCTCTTAGAGATAGATAGAAATAGCCAGATTAATCTAGCTGTTTTCTATATTTGTCAGACTATCCTACAATATTGTTTTAAAGTATTTCCTGTGATTTCTGGACTCTTTATTGTCATTGTGTTGAATTGATGAGTATTGTCTTGTGTTTTTATTATTTATTATTAAATATTTTAAATCTTTCAATTGTGGCTGTTTTGTGTAGAAATAATTTAAGCTCTAGAGTACTTGCATTTATTTGGTGATACTGTACAAGTACAGTCCAATAGCCTTGCTGTTCATCACATTTACTAATTGGATAATAATATTGCACAGTAAAATTGGACACCCTTTGGTAAGGGCGTTTATTAGTAGCTGATAAATAGTGGTTGGTGGCAGTGATTTCTACCTTATAGTTTGGAGAGAAGGGGCATAGCTGGAAACCTGTGCTAGCCTTCCCCAGGGGTGTCTGTGCATTTGTATATAACTCATTTCTCAAAGTGTGTGTGTGTGTCAGCTACTTGGGCAGGGACACGAAACACTGGTTGGACAGAGAGGGTGCTGGAGGTTTTGGCTTGACCACAAGGCTGAGATCTATACCCTAAAGCTGTTCCAGTGGGGAGTCTTAATGGGGATCTGGAGGGAAAGGGAGAAACCCGCCCCAGACTGACTGTGATCTTTGTGTGCTCTTAACGGAAATTATACCTTACTGTGTGCGCACTTGTTATCCTTCCAATGCGGGCACTCCCTCACTGGTGCTAGGGGTGAGGATTGAGACTCCTTGATTATTGGGCCAGTGCACGGGCATCACATATTAATTGGTTGGCAGTGGTGGGATATCCACACCAGAGATTAATTGTGTGGCAGTGGTGGAATATCCACATCAGATATTAATTGTTTGATAGTGGTGAGTTAGCCACATCACGTATGAATTGGCTTGTAGTGGTGTGGATAGTGAATTCCTGTACTTGTGTACAGTGATCATTGAAGGTGTTTTTGTACTCTAAATCAGCCATGCAGTGAACATTCAGAGGTCAGATCACAATTGTTTTATATCTTTTGTTAGCTTAATTAGTCACTGAGAGCATGCAAGCATGTCAGCAGAGGAGTATGGCAAGCTGACAAGGAGCCAGGTGGCTGAGATGTGCCAGGCTAAAGAACTGGTGCATGGAAATTTGACTAAAGTGGACTTGATTGCAGCTTTGGTCACAGCTGCATCTGAGAATAGCAACCAGGAGGATGATCAGACTGGCCCTGGAGATGTACAACACTCAGAGAATGGACAGCTCACCCTTTTTACAGAGGACTTAAAAATCCGTCTGGAGCTAAAGAGACTTGAGTTGGAGGCCAGGCATTTAGAAATGGAAGCTGTGGAGAAGGACAGGCAGAGGCAACATGAAAATAAGATGTTTACTCTTCTCCAGAGTCATGGAGGTAATGGGGAAGGGAGTAACTGGACCCCAGAAGCTCAAAAGATCAGTAAATTTCTTCCACAGTTAACAGAGGGGGATAATTTTGATAGTTTCATTCATATGTTTGAGAGGGAATGTAAACAGTATGATCTTGACCAAAGACTCAATGGTAAAGATGTAAATGTACTTTCCAAACTATCTGATCATGATTTTTTAAGCTATAACGCTGTAAAGAATTGTCTGTTAGAATTTTTTAAGCTAACACCTGAAACTTGTAGGAAAAAGTTTTGTGAGCATAGATGCAAGGCAGATGAAAGTGTGTGTCAATATGTTGCTGAACTAAGCACTTATTTTCATAGGTGGGAGAGTGGATGTCAGTTCACCACTTTTGAATGGCTAGCAGACATTTTGTTGAGAGAACAAGCCCTTAGCACTTTACCTGAGGACATGAGGATCTGGTTAGGTGATAGACAATGCTCTACTTTAGATAAGTTGGGGAAGAAGGGAGACCTATACCTAGAAAGCAGGGGATCACTGCACAGGAAAGGGATCCCCAGTGCTGCTCATGGGTCTAAGGGGACCCGTGGTGGGCAAACCAGACTGGCCCAACAGAATCTGTCAGTAGCAGGGGAAGCCACTAGTCCAGGTACATGTCCAGGGCCTAGGGTTAAATGTTTTGAATGCAACCAGTGGGGCCATGTGGCATTTAGATGTCCAAGGAGGCAACATGGGGAACAAAAGGTGAGAGAGCCAGTAAGTGGGAACGATAAAATGCCAAAAGTAGGATGTCTTGAGACAAAAAGGGTACCAAACTACCACAAGAGTTATATCCTATCATAGTGAATGGCAAACAGGCCATTACTAAGAGAAATGCAGCCTCTGACATAACCATTGTGAAGCCTGCAATGGTTACAGAGGAGCACTACTTGCCTGGGCAGTCTACTCCAGTCAGAGCTGTAGGAGGGACCCCCATTCCAAATACATTTGGTTAGGGTTCACCTTGACTAGGAGGGTGGAAACGGAAGCCAGCAAGTAGATGTGTTTGTGGATATCG
This sequence comes from Protopterus annectens, assembly GCF_019279795.1. NCBI lineage: Eukaryota > Metazoa > Chordata > Ceratodontiformes > Protopteridae > Protopterus > Protopterus annectens. The sequence goes on from NC_056750.1 coordinate 264,509,360, forward strand.
CTGCAGATGTCCTGAAAGGGAATAATTTTGATAATACAGTACCATGTGCTCATGCAGTTACACGCAGTCAGGCTTGGAGACAAGCATGTGGGTCTGGTAGCCTGGGGGAGACCCAGACCAACCGCACACTTGCAGCCAGGCCTGGTGAGGTGGTTACTTTAGGGAGGGAGCTACCCTGTAGCAGTGAAACTGAAGGTGAACCACAAGTGCTTGTGTGTACTGATGTTCCATTGGACAAAGTGACTGCAAGGGCAGAGGTGAGTAGTAGTAATACCCAAGCTGACAGTGAGGCACTGTTGTCAGAGGATACCAGACTTCCTCTGGAAGGGGAACTGGGAAGGGTTACAAAGAGAGAGTTGAGACAGGCTCAACTCTCTGACCCTATATTACAAGGCCTGAGGCAGGTAGCTAGTGAGGCACCTAATTCTCAAGGGAAGGGGGGATCTGTATACTGGGACAAAGGGTTACTGTATAGAGAGTGGACCCCCTGAGGGAGGGCTAGAAGGTGAGAGGATACAGGAATTGGTAGTGCCTAGAGCTTACCATCTGGCACTTCTAGCCATAGCCCATGATATTCCCTTTGCAGGTCATATGGGCATAAAACGTACAAAGAGACATATTATGCAGGACTTTTCTTGGCCTGGGATTTCCAGAGATGTAAGATGGTACTGCAGGACCTGTGAGCAGTGCCAAAAGGTAGGCAAGACAGAAGACAAGGTGAAAACTCCTTTGATGCCTTTGCCTGTGATTGAGGAGCCATTTTAGAGGGTAGCTATGGATATTGTGGGCCCTCTGAGTACGCCAAGTTCCACGGGGAAAAAGTATATCCTAGTGATAGTAGATTATGCTACAAGATACCCTGAGGCAGTGGCTTTGTCCTCCAATGAGGCAGAAAAGGTGGCAAATGCTTTGTTAGAGATTTTCAGCAGGGTAGGTTTCCCAAAAGAAATACTGACTGACAGAGGGGCCAATTTCATGTCAGACCTGCTGGCTTGTCTGTGGAAGTACTGTTTGGTGAAGCACCTAAAGACCACCCCTACCATCCCCAGACTAATGGTTTTGTTGAGAGGTGAAACTCTACACTCAAGTCCATGCTACAGCCATTTGCAGAGAGGTTCCCTAGGAATCCACAGGTTTTTCACCCTTTGAGTTGTTGAATGGGCATAGGGTAAGACGGCCTCTAGACTTAATTTGCGATGAGTGAGAATATGAGTGTGAATCCCATAAGGAGTCTGTTGTGGCATATGTCCTAAACCTCAGGACAAGGCTCAGGGAACTCATGGGCTTGGCCCAGGAGAACCTGGCAGAAGCCCAATAGCAGAAAAATGTCTGGTATGACAGGACTGCTCAAGCTAGAGAGTATGCTGTAGGGCAGCAGGCAATGGTTCTCATTCCTGTCAGACACAAACTGCAGGCAGTTTGGGAGGGAACCTACAAGGTGGTAAGGAAGGTCAGTGATGTTAACCACATGGTAGAACTGCTAGGCAGGAGGCAGGAGCACAAACTGTACCATGTTAACTTGATGAAACCTTACCATGATAGGGAGGCCTTTGTGCTGAGTATTTGCAGTGGATTGCAGAAGGTGTCTGAGGGAGATCTGGTGACTGAGGTGAGGCTTGGACTGACACTTCAGTGGAAGGGGTAGCAATGTCCCAGCAGCTATCTCCTACCCAGGCTTGAGAAATTTGAGCAGGGTTACAGTGGTTTGGGGACATGTTTATTGGGAAACTACGGTGCACCCACCTGCTGCAGCACCAGGTGGATACAGGACCCCAATGGCCTATTAGGCAGGCCCCTTATAAGGGGGAGGAGATACAGGAAATGTTGGAATTAGGGGTAATTCAGCATTCCAACAGTCCCTGGGCCTCCCCAGTGCTGCTGGAGCCAAAGATGGATGGCAGCACCAGGTTCTGTGTGGACTACAGGAAATTAAATAGTCACACATAGTCAGATGCTTACCCCATGCCTAGGACAGATGAAACCCTAGAGCAGCTGGGTGGGGCTAAGTATCTTATCACCACAGATCTTACCAAGGGTTACTAGCAGGTGCCCTTAACTCCCATTGCTAGAGAGAGGTCAGCCTTTGTGACTCCTTTTGGCTTGTATGATTTCACAAAGATGCTGTTTGGGCTGAAAAATGCCCCAGCGATTTTCCAGAGGCTGGTAGGTCATATCCTAGCAGGAGCAGGAGGGTTTGCCCTTGCTTACCTAGATAATATTGTCATCTATAGACATTCCTGGCAAGAGTACCTTCAGAATGTCAGGGAGGTCTTGGGCAGACTATAGAGGGCAGGGTTGAGCATTAAGTCCAGCAAATGTCAGGTGGGTATGTCAGAGGTCTCCTACCTGGGACATAGAGCGAGGAGTGGTAAGATAGGGCCAGAACCTGCTAAAATGGAAGACATCCAGGCATGATGAAAAACACAAGATTCAAAAAGCACCTCTAAGCAGAAAAACACCAATATCCAATAACAAAGGAAAAATCAAGCAACAAGATGAAGAAAATTTTCCATTTAATAGCACGTCCTGGTACCTCGGCAATTCGCCTTCAGTGGAACATTTAATCATGCAAAAACACCTTGTTTATATATCCAAAACAAATTGAATCATTAAATCATTAGCCAATAAATTTGGCCATTTGAAATGCAAACAATTAAGGTGTCATTAAATACAACTTTCACATCACAAAATACTCCAATTGAATAAATAGATGTATGATACACATTTTTAAATACTGAAAACTTAGGTAAGAACATTCATCTATATGTATATGAATACAGTCCTAAACATATATAAATACAAGTGCAATTAACTAACAGTCAAAAATGCCAAACAGTCAAACAAAAATGCCACTATCCAAATTCATTCCCCCTGGTATAATGTATGGTAACCAAAAATCATTCTATGTTCTAATCTACTTAATTCAGTTTTGAAATTACCTGCACAAAAATGTGGTTTAGCCAAAACACTAAAAATAAACCAATCAATATTGCCATTGTGCGTCTTAACAAAATGAGAAGCTACAGAACTGTCCATATTGCCCCTTCTAATGTCCCCTAGATGTTCTAAAATACGTGTTTTAGCCTTCCTAGTGGTTTGTCCCACATACCACAAGGCCTGGCACAATCACATCCTAAAATGTACACAACCCCAGATGACGAACAATAATTTGACTGTTTGTTAGTTAGTTGCACTTGTATTTATATATGTTCAGGACTGTATTCATATACATTTAGATGAATGTTCTTACCTAAGTTTTCAGTATTTAAAACTTTGTATCATACATCTATTTATTCAATTGGAGTGTTTTGTGATGTGAAAGTGGTATTTAATGACACTTTAATTGTTTGCATTTCAAATGGCCAAATTTATTGGCTAATGATTTAATGATTCAGTTTGTTTTGTTTATATAAACAAGGTGTTTTTGCATGATTAAATGTTCCACTGAAGGCGAATTGCCGAGGTACCGGGACGTGCTATTAAATGGAAAATTTTCTTCATCTTGTTGCTTGATTTTTCCTTTGTTATTAGACATTCAGGCATGGCCTGCACCTGTTACCAAAAAGCAGATGAGGGCATTCTTAGCGACAGCAGGGTACTACAGAAAGTTCATTCCCAGTTATAGTACCATAGCTGCTCCTCTCACAGACCTGACAAGGACAAACAAGCCAGATTAGGTAGTGTGGACAATAGCATGTTAGTAGGCATTCCAAAAGCTTAAAGAAGCTTTGGGTAGACCCCCTGTGTTAGCCAGTCCATAATACCACAAATAATTTGTTGTGCAGCAGGTGGATGCTTCAAACCATGGGATGGGGGGCTGAACTTAGCCAGATTTCTTCAGAGGGAGAAGAGCACACAGTGGTTTATCTCAGTCATAGGCTTCAACCCAGGGAGGAATGCTATGCAGCTGTAGAAAAGGAATGTCTAGCCATAGTGTGGGCACTGCAGAAATTTCAGCCTTATCTGTATGAAAGAAAATTCACTGTAGTTACAGATCACAATCCCCTAACATGGTTACATCGAGCCAGCCACCAAAATGCCATATTATCAGGTGGAGCCTAGGGTTGCAAGTATATGATATGTCAGTGCAGCACCACAATGGGATTAGCAATGCCAATGCAGATAGGCTGTCAAGACAGGGAATGGGGTAAGGTATACCCTCTCAAGCAACCTTTCTCAAGGGAAACTTGAAAAACTGGCTTGAGTTCTTGGGGGGGTGATGTGAAAAACTGAGGGGCTGCCAGCCCAGCCAGATAGAATTTTGTAGATAATGCTATGCCATTGTAAATATTAATATAATCCACAGGCTTGTTTTTACAAATGTAAAGAGAACTATATGTTATAATTGAGAACTATATGTTATAATTAAATTATATGTTGTACTGAGCTTCAAAAATGTAACCACAGTCACCCTGCTGGAGGAAAGCTGTTAAGTAAAGAATTTTACAACTGTGTTTGATTTCAAGCTCGGAAACAGAATGTCTGGGCTAGGAAATTCTTTTTATTGATTTAAGACATAGATAATTACTAGGTTTCATATGTAAAAGTGTCTTTTATTGCTGTGGTTTCCTGGCAGGTGCAGCCTACAAAGAAATGTAAATTTTGAGTTTCTGTTAGCCTGAGAACTAAAGGAAAAGTGATAACAATGATGTAATCTGAGATGAGTCAGCAGCACTGTGTATTATCAATTTAAGAGGGAAAGATTGAGCATTTTGTATCTTATCTTGGATCTAGTGAGAACATCTACTCACCAGTACTTGCTTCCTCTGTATGGAAGTAGTATTTAGAACAGTGATTTCTCTTAGAGATAGACAGAAATAGCCAGATTAGTCTAACTGTTTTCTATATTTGTCAGACTATCCTACAATATTGTTTTAAAGTATTTCCTGTGATTCCTGAACTCTTTATTGTCATTGTGTTGAATTGATGAGTATTGACGTGTGTTTTCATTATTTATTATTACATATTTTTAAACCTTTCAACTGTGGCTGTTTTTTGTAGAGATAATTTAAGGTCTAGAGTACTTGCATGTATTTGGTGATACTATACAAAGCCAGTCCAATAGCCTTGCTGTTCGTCACACTTGCTAATTGGATAATAATATTGCACAGCAAAATTGGACACCCTTTGGTAAGGGCCTTTATTAGTAGCTGATAAATAGTGGTTGGTGGCATTGATTTCTACCTTATAGTCTGGAGAGAAAGGGCATAGCTGGAGAACCTGTCCTAGCCTACCCCGGGAGTGTCTGTGCATTTGTATATAATTCATTTCTCAAAGTGTGTGTGTGTGCCAGCTACTTGGGCAGGGACACAAAGCACTGGCTGGACAGAGAGGGTGCTGGAGGTTTTGGCTTGACCACAAGGCTGAGATCTGTACCCTATAGCTGTCCCAGTGGGGAGTCTTAATAGGGATCTGGAGAGAAAGGGAGAAACCAGCCCCAGACTGACTGTGATCTCTATGTGCTCTTAAGGGAAATTGTACCTTACTGTGTGTGCACTTGTTATCCTCCCATTGTGGATGCCCCTCACCTGGTGCTAGTGGTGAGGATTGAGGCTCCTTGATTACTGGGTCAGTGCATGGGTGTCACAACCCGCAATTGATATTTGTTGCTGTCTCAAAATGAGTGTGCCTGGTAGTGGTATTTTCAAAGAAAAGACACATTTAATTTCAGTCTGCATTACATAGTATCCCTAAATATTTTCTGCAAATTCCTTAGAAGATGTACCATTGTCTCACTGTTGAAAAAAACATGGTTATTTTTCTATCCTAGGGAACATTTCACACTTTACGGATACAGGCTCATTAATTTGTGCACTGAGAAGTCAGTGCTCATATGTATTACATTCTGCACCTTAAAAATCAATGGACTGCAGTCAAGGTCTACATACCACCCCCTTCCCCTTAAGGTATCCCAGACGTGGTTTGCTGTTGGATGCAACACCATTTCTCTTGCAATTCTAGAGATGTAAAAGAGCTTGCTCACAGAATAGTTAAGTATGGTAGGTTTGTGCTACTTTAGAAGTCATGACAAGGAATTCACAGTGACTACATGAACATCAAACATGTCTGCTATTCTATTCACTAGTTGCATTCAAGAACTTTGCTTGTTTATCACATATCTGTTATGTCATCCATTACATTTAAATAACATATTCTGTTTAACTTTGCTTTGTGACCTTTTCATCACATACTTCTATAAACAAATCACTAAGTTTCACACAAACCACAAAATTCAAAACTCTTAAGAGTCTCTTGTGGCTTTTTGGCAAAATAGGTATCCTTGGTATGGACTCCCTTACTGCAAAATAAAAAGAAGGCAGTACCCATTTCAAAAGCAAATCTTAATATCAAATTAAGTAATTTAGTTTGTCTCTGTCACGTGATTACTTTATGTGAATGAGTAAGTTTATATATATATATATATATATATATAAAAGTAAAAGTGCATATGGTCTTTTTAAATATATAAACATATAAACATATACACATAAACACACACATATGTGTGTATGGGGGGTATACATTCACAGTAAATGCCCAGCTGTGGCTATCTGTAAGTTCTTAAGGCCACATATTTTAAATTAGGTTAATATGTTTATAGCAATTAGTAACTTTAGTCATTGAAGTAAATTCTCTAAGATGGGCTCCAGAAATGTGTCCCACATTATTCATTATTTCCTATACACTGAAATCCAACTGCACTGACAAGCTTGAACTGTTGAGGAATTTATAGTACTTCTGGCTGAAGACTGAGGTTTTTTGTTAATTGTGTTGAAGTGAATAAAGTTTCCTTTTCCTTCAAAGTAAATTTGACCCTGAAGGATTTATAACTACATTAATCTGGTAACAATCATTTCTAACCACTGAGCTGTACATATGGTTTATATTTAGTATTTAAAATGAAATAAAGCTGATTATAGTATCTTGCTTAATGCAGTGTTATTCAATGTTTTAAGAATTCCTTCTGTAGCAGTCATGCAGAGTAGCTCAATATTATATGTGAATTATTTAGCGTAACCAGCTGGTTAGATTAGCACTCAAGCTTGAGAGCGTCCTTGTTCCTGTTCATTAACGCAGAGACGATATACATCATAAGGAGGAGGGTTCAGAGAATGACAGTTAAAACAAGTTGTTGTTCATTCTTAGGTTAGGGATGCACATACCAGTATTAGGAACAGAATTCAGTGTAAGAGAAGTGAGACACTCAAATATAAATAAATTGTGTAAAGCGGTTAGGAAACGAAGTACAATACTGGCTTTGTAAGGAGGCCATCACCTGCTTCTTCTATATAACTAAAGTAATGTAAAAGTCCTACCAAGCAGTATATTGGTACAAATCTATATTACAAAGTCTACATCTGGTCTGTACACTGTATCAATGTCCAGAATTTTATAGCAATACGCTACAAATGGGTGGTATGTTCTATTGAAATACCATTTGATATAAGGTGAATTAAGTCTAGCCATGTGCTGAAGAGGTCCTCCCTCTCTTTCCTATGACAAAGCTAGTTTTTTGTAATTTAATTTATTTTTTGTTGGTCTATTTTTCTGTGACATCATACTCCCTGACTATGCTTCTCCATGTGTTAATACGTCCTTTCTGGGAACAACTCTTGCCATCTTTACTGCTACTGTAACCATTATCACTCATATGTGTTCACAGTACTCATCAGCCAATGAAATAAAAGGAATTTGAATAACTTTCTCAAAATTATCAGATGGTGCCACATATACCATTATTAACATGAATAAAAGAATACATGCATTTGTTCCTGTGGGGGTAAATTATTCTCACTTGTACAGCTATGCAGATGATTAAGTCGATAATCCAGAGATTGAGCCCTCAGCCATCACTTTTGTACTGCATGATGCAAGTCACTTAACCAGATAGTGCTCCTGGGATGAGTCTAAAAGAGTCTGTATGAATGGGTGCTCTATCCTATTTAACAAATAAATGAATGAATAAATAAAACATAAATAAATAACTCTGTAACTTTATTTGTGGTGCTATCTTCATTAAAGAAAAAAATGGCATACTACTATTGGTCGTAAGATTACTGATGCTAATGCATATGCACATGTGCGTGCTCATGCACGTCCACGCACACACACACACACACACACACACACACACACACACACACACACACACACACACACACACACACACACACACACACACACACACACACACACGCACATATATACAGCATCTGCAATAAAGTCTTTGGTTAAAAACCTATAGGCCAGATATATTAGTAGTGACACAAATCTTTTTGTATATTTGAGAAGAAAAATATTTAATTTCTTTAAAATATACATTTTAAAAAATACAGTGAATACAGTATATACTTCAGAAATCATGTAGTTATACTCAAGTAAAAAAATTCTCAGCTATAAATTTTATATTAATATAAAATTCTATCAATTAATTAACTGTACACAATTTGCATTCTGTCCTTCCAAGTTACACACACACATATATATATATATATATATATATATATATATATATATATATATATATATATATATATATATGTGTGTGTGTGTGTGTGTGTGTGTTAATTATGCTTGGTTTCATATTCAGTTAAGTTATAAATTATAATTAATGCAGGAATATGTTTCTTATGTAGCTTCCAAGATGGCTGCATACTGAACAACAGCTTAATTTGTGATATAGAAACAGAGAATTAAAAGATAGTAATTCTGCCAACTTTAGTAAAACTCAGTTACTGGCTAGTAAATACAATGCCTGGGTGCCAGCAAAGAAGAAATTTAAAGAACATGAAAGAAAATCAAAAACAAAATGTGAAGATAAAATACTGACAGGAAAGAATCCCTGCAGCTAATCAGCAAAAGTTAGTTCAGTCTTCAGCTTTGGTACAAGAGATGGCTTCCAGCACGTTAGAGGAAAAATTTATCAAATGTACTCAAGCTGATTACAAGAAATGAACCATTGAAGGAGTATATCAACTCAAATAATAAAAGGCTAAAAAGAACAGAATAAGCTTTTGCTAGCTATTCAGATGAACTGATACAACAAAGCACTGTCTGACTATGAGTGTTCTCAAGAAGATCTGTTTAAAAAGTGGTAGCATTAGAAGACTGAATGAACAGGTACAAACTGAGATTCTCCTCTGTACCAGAGAAACTGGAAGGAACTGCCTGTATTAATTTTATGAAAGCACAAATATGTATCTGGACTGGTATTCTACAGCAAGATTTGTAAAGTGAAAGGGCACATCAAGTGCATTCTCCAAACCTTACCATGAGGAAGCAATCAAGACCTGAACTAGTAAAGATGCAATCACACCATTAAAAAGAGTTGATCCTAACAAAACTATGGCAGTAGGGAAAGCTAAAATTAGAGATAGCAGAGTGTTGTGGAAAATGATTATTCACTGTACACTAGACAGAAGAGAAATAGAAGCAAATGTATCCCAGCAATCAAAGAATGTTGATGGACTAGTATGACATTCATGCTACTACACCCAGCTATCTTTAGAATATTTTTTTCCTGGAGGAACAAATACATTTTTGATGCACAACAGGATAAGGAGAAAATACAACAGTTTATCCAACAAAAAGTAAGCCAACAGTAGAAGGGGACTCTGCTTCTCTTCTACCTGACAATAAAGCTGATAGAGATACTTTGCCAGTGAAAACTTTCCCAATATTCCAAAAGAAAATGCTCGAGAGAGAGAAACAAATAGGAAGAAGACCAGCAATGCTGAAATTAGTGAATAAATGTGAGATTATAAAAGTATCAGTCACATTCATGAAATATGTCTCTTTAAGAAAGAGTGGCTGAGAAAGAATTGACTTTTGTCGACTTTGTTAAACTTGTGGGGGGAATATAAGGCATATACCCCACTTTATGTCATTAATGTTTAGAAGAGCACTAAAAGGAAAAGAGTAACCAAGTAAACCATTTTTGCTCTTAATAGTATTTGTATAAAATATTTCATGATATAAACTGCATGTTATATAATAAATAGTTTTGTGTTGTATCTAGTAAGGAGTACTTTAAATGTGTGGTGGAGTGAGTCTGTTCAGTGATTATTGTGTGTGATAAAAGATAATAAAGTAAACAAGTACTTTTTCAGTTGTAAGAAATATAGGCTTTGTAATGTAAAAAGAGAAGAAAGGCTGGACAAAAGCAAGTTTAATTTATCATAATCTTGGGGTACTGCGGTGTGGGATGGTATAAAAGTGCACTGATTATATTATATGTAGAGTTGAGATCTTTTCTCTTATTTTTGCAAAGGTGAATGTCTGGATTAATGCCCTTGTCTTAATCTAAGAACAAGTGTTTTCTATAAGCAAGTAGACTTGAAAAATAAGATAAAATGATGAAGGCCATGAGAAGTCTTACGTTTCTTACATATGCAATGGTATTAGATTGGTTTAATTTTTCCTTTAGCAAATGTTCAGTGTGGCAGTTAAGAAGTCTGAAACTCAAGACAATTGCACATTCTCTTCTGGTCTTAGTGAAATTAACAATGATTCCTTAAAGCATCTGCAGAGTTATTAGATTTTTTTTCTCTCATTGCTGACTATGTTTCCATGGAGACGATATGTCAACAGGTGCAAGTAATTAATATAAGGAGCTTTTAGCATTCTTTGATGAGGGAAATGCAAAGTTCAAAGGTCCATGGGCAAGCAATTCAGTAAAAAATATGGTTTAAAGTTATTGGAAGTGAATAAGAGACATCTGTTTCCCTAGCAGCTTTAATAGAATAGTGTATAATTTAGTTTTATTTAAAGATAGCCAGTGCACTTCTTCTTCAGCTAAAAGCTAATGTTTTCTGAAAGCACACAAGCTGCCTTTCGCATCTGGGAGGGGTATAGGGATAGGAAGAGAACAAACACCAATGAAGTGTAAGTGGGAGCACTGTCTGTAACATGCACTTTAGCATGGGTAACCTTAATTTTAGACTTGGCAATGCCTATGGGTTAGCTGTCAATTTCTGGCAACTGTTCCTATCTGAATGGTCAAAGTTTTGTGTGCTTGTTCTAAGTTAATAGGTTATGGAGGTGTTCTGAAAATGTTTTTAGTTTTTTGCATGAGGATGCTCATTAAAGCAAAATGTCTTGAAAATGTACCTTAGATTCAAATAGAGAAGACAAGAAACAACTGTATAAAAGATCAGCCTCCCAAACATTAGTGTGTGCATGTAAAACAAAGGTTGGAAATACACATGCAAAAAGCTGCCACATATAATAAGGGGCACAATAACTTGTTACCATATGCTTACACTATCCATATTATCTTAAAAAATAATGGCCTTATAGGTATAGATAAAAAATAAGAGAAGTGGATTATATTAAAAAGAATGCAGAGTACAAATAGCAATGCTGCAGGAGACACACTTGGAAAGAAATGAGCGTGTGAATTTGCTAAAGAAAGGATTTCAGGATGGACATTCAGCAGACGCTGAATATCAGATGTTTAACACTGCCTCTAGCAAATCAGGCAATGTTGACTAAACTCTATCAAAGCCTACAATGTTGAACCAAACTACTGGACTTGATCACTTTGGGACCCATGTTAGCACTTCTTGCTGGGTTCAGAGTGGTAGGCACTTTCAAAATTCAGTGTTTTGCACTGTCTCATGTGTTCAAGATTATAGGCTTTGATATAGTTTAGTTGACATTGCCTGATTCAGTTGAGGTGGTGTCAAACATCTGATAGACATCCTTCAGCAGAATATCAGAGACAAAGGAAAAGGATCGTAATTATACTAATTTCTAAAGGAGCTCCAATAGTGATAGAAGAGGGAAAAAGATAGGAATTGTAGATTTATGGTGTAAAGGGTTATTGGCAAGGGAGGAGGATTACACTAACATGCATTTATATTATACCAAAACTTACTATTATGGACCTTAAGAAAAGTTTGGGAGGAATCTTTCAGCAAGAAAATTACTTGCGTAGGGACATGAACTTGATGTACAGCTGTGAAGATGTATCTAGTAAATCTAGATGGGAAAATATACCCAAAGAAGGTAGATGTCTAAAGATATGAAAATATTTGGACAGGAAGACATGAATTCAATAGTAGGAATGTGGAGAGAATTTACATATAATTCCCCAAGGTACAATAACTGGGCTAGACTAGACAGAAATGATATTTCACAGGAACATGTGCATTTAATTGAAAGCTCTGATACCATACCTCTCAACCTGGAAACATCGAAAATCTGGACAAAGGCCCATGAAAAATAGGTACAAATCTGTACACTGATTAACATAAAATGTGCATACATTATTATGTAACCCCCACACCCCAATGGAATTTTTTGATATCAACTTTCAAACGCAAAACGGAAGAACAGACAACCAGAATATGCCCCCCCAGACTCTGTAGTAAATGGTATGGTAAGTTACCGTGCCATTTACTACAGGGTCTGGGCTGTTAACATTCAATGTCTAACTTATCTTCCAACTATTCGATTCATTGTGGGGTACAAAAGATTTCCCTTATCCCTGAGTCTATAGTACTTCATGGTTAATATATGTAGAGCACTGAGTCATAGCAGTAGAGGGTATGTTTTGTTTGTGTTATTGATGAAACAGTTTACTAGTTGTTGTCCGAGTTGTGTAATTGATAGTTTGTAATCAATGAATTGGGAGTCAGCCTTATTTTCATCACATTTACCAACGGACCACAGTAATGAACACATCACAGATTAAAAGCGTAAAATGGAATAATATCAACATATAAAAATTAGGAATAAATATAGCATATTGTGCTCTGAAAAGGGTGAAATGTGAACTGCAAAATATAAAATTTGATAACAGTGCAAGACTGGACAAATTTCATGGGAAAAAGACACTTGGAGGGCAGTTTCATAAATAAAAGATTAATAGTATATGTGATTAGTCAACATCAGATGCTGAAGTTATAACTCTTGAGCAGAAATAAACATGTATAAACATGCATATTGACATGAAGAAAAACAGACCATAAATAAATGTCACCCTCAGAAACAAAGGTACTCATGCCTATATAATTTCAGATTCATTAATCAGTTACGTTGATTAAAGTTTATAATCTGGTAATGGCTAGCAGTCTATAATCACCTAAACTCAAGATCTAGATTGTAATTTGTGAATAGAAATATATAAACTTACAATTAAAAACAAAAAGCAAAAGAAAAACTTCATACACAAGGTTACTTCAAAACAGATGCCTGGAAAAGTACGGCTAAGCCTAGAATAATTCATTCCTTGTAAGGTAAAGGTTCCTTATAACTCAGTCACCTATCAACAAAAGTCCAAAACCTTATTCAAATTCTAAAACTAATGGAAGAATAATTGCAGAAAACTGAGAAATGTGGAATAAGACAGCAAAATGTACAGTTCTCAGAACACTCACAATAGTAGAGGCAAATGAAGACATGGAAAATGATCTACTTTTATATTACAAAAACATTTCATACCAAAGCTATCTAGTACAGAAGGACTAAGACCGATCCTGAAAAAAATGTTATAGAAATTGAAACAATATTATATCTCTAGTACATGGTACAAAAGGTAAAACTAATCTGGACATCTCCATGGCTATGAAAGAGAGGTGTTTTCCAAGTATGTCATCATATACTAGAATTAGAAAATCACATTACTAATTTGGCTTCATTATAAAAGGCAAAGAGATAGCATACAAGGATCAAGTAAATGTTGAGAACACTTATAATAGAAGATATGCCCCCCCCCCCAATACATACATTTCAGAGGCAACCCAACAGTCAGAAATGCAAGTGTTCCAGTTATACTAGGCAGGTATAAACAATGATTTCTATGGACTAATCAGTTAACAGACTATTTTTTACTTGTGAATGATGGATAGTAGTGATGCATCATAGCCAAACTAAAACATTTCACTTCTGCCAAAGCTTTTATAGATGAAATGGAGAAAATGCGTTCAATATTTGACACTTTCAAGTCATCAGTTCAGACAGTGGATCATCCTTTCAATACTATCCAACTGAAATAGCTCTGCAATGACATACAGGTTCATCACAAAAGAAAATCACTTAGCCGTTGTTTAAAGGAAATATGTAAGGGCTTTGGAACAACCCCAGTATGGCAATAAGAAATGCAAACACAAATGATGTCCTGGAAGCAAAATGTTTACACAATGCTGAAGAGAAACAGATGACCAGCATAAATGAAATAAAATATACTGTGAGACTACATATTTCATTTTGTCCTCCTTCGCAATCTGTTACTGTATCTAATTGAGAAAATGACTATAAACAATAAATATAACAGCAAAGTCTGTGAATTAGAGTTTTGTTGAAAAAAACATATGAAATATTACTGTGAAGTACATTAGTACTGATGGCTTGACAGCCTTCTTGAAAGAAAAAGACAATTATGGTTTCGGCATAGCAACGTTTTAGCTGTAAACAGCGTGTACCGTGTTATCACATGTTGTGCCTCACTAAAACATTTAAGAAAACTCGGGATAATGGAAAACAGAACTAGTCGCAAGCCTCGGCTGGCCTGGAATTTCCAATGACAACAGACCATGGTCTCATGCATACCATGTATTTAAATCAGTTACACAGTAATCAGTTTCATAGTTTCATAGTATAGTACTAGGCTATCTGCCCTGGGGCATTTGTAAGCCTAGCCATAGTGATGTGGCTTTTGCCACCCCATGAAATGGTACAAAAATGTACAGAGTAAATCTAGAATACTGTGCCTCTGTCTAGTAGTGACACAGTGAAGGTCCCCTTATTTAATAGAATTAGTTTACTGTGCCCCTGTCTAGCAGTGACACAGATGTGACCCCTGGGGTAAACTTACGATCTCCCATCCACACATCAAGATTTCTCTTGAAGAGAGTCAGTGAGGGGCTCTGCCTAATACGAACTGGGATCCTGTTCCAAAGCATGGGAAGCCTCTGGGTTATGAATCTATCCCTCCGGCATGTCCTATTCATACTTGTGCTGAGGTTTAAGTCTTTAGCTCTCATGGTCCTGATGGATTTGGATTTTTTGAGGTGGAGCATGTCCATCAGATCCTGATTGGACATGGCCTTGTACGTCAGGCAGAGATCACCTCTGAGCAGGCGGTATGCTACTGAATAGAGCTGAAGTTTCTTTAGTCTGGCAGAATAAGACATATGTTGGAGACCCTTGATCCTTTTGGTGAGGTACTTTTGTGGTCTCTCCAGCTGTTGCAAGTGCCGGGTGAGGTACATACCAAATGGGGCATTGTACTCAATCATGGGTCTGATGAGGGAGGAATATAGGGGTACAATGACATCCTTGGATCTGGATGTGAAACCCTTCATGATGAGGTGTGCAAGGTAGAATGTTTTTCTAACCACTTTGGCAACGTGGGTGTCAAATGAGAGGTCGCTGTCTACTTGGGTCCCTAGGTCTCTGATTACTTTTTCCGTACTCAGTGGGTTGCTGTCTATGTGATGATTTGTGGGTACTTTGTTTTTTCCAAAAGGGATGACTATACATTTTTTGGCATTTAGTTTAAGGCCGTGACTACGGCACCAGTTGTCCGTTTCAGTGAGGCCTTTTTGTACGATGTGTGTATCTGCTGGTGTATCGACTATGGTGCCTAGTTTGCAGTCATCTGCGAACTTTGTCAGCCACAGCCCTCCCATGTTTGCTTTAACATCTGAGAAATAAATGCCGAACAAGAGGGGTCCCAGGACAGATCCCTGTGGGACACCACTTGTGACTGGCTTTGAGTCTGACATTGCTCCAGCGATTTTAACTTTATGGGTTCTGTCCTTTAGCCAGTTTGCAACCCATCTAGTGACATAAGGGTTTACTTTTAAGCTGTTTAGCTTATTTATGATGCCTGAGTGGGGTATTGTGTCGAAGGCCTTAGCCAAGTCCAGGTATGCTGTATGGACTGCTTTGCCCTCATCAATGGCTCTAGTGACTGTTTCGAAAAAGTCAACCAGGTTTAAAAGGCAGGATCTGCCCTTTACAAAGCCGAACTGGGTGGGGTCAAGCATCTGTAGGTCCCCTATGTCTCCGTTTATGAGTTCCATAATGATTCTTTCCATAGCTTTGCAGACCAGGCTAGTCAAGCTTATGGGGCGGTAGTTTCCAGGGTCTGTAGAGGCACCCCCCCTTGTGGAGTGGGACCACTGTTGCTGTACGCCAGTGTTCAGGTACATATCCCGAAGTAAGGCTAAGGTTAAATAGCATTTTTATGTGTGGGTTTAGCTCCTCTTGGAGTTCACGTAACACGCACCCCGGGAAACCTTCAGGTCCCATTGATGCTGTGTTTTTTGCTTTATTTAGGGCGGTTCTCACTTGGACATCTGAGATGACAGGGAGATTACATTCAGCTGGGATAAGTATTTCTTCTTTTGGGGGTGAAGGAGGCGAGAAATTTGCATTGAACCAGTCAGCCAGAATGTTAGCAATATTTGTGGGTTCAGTGTATTTTTTGTTGTTGTGAACCAACTCTGAGTATATCTGAGGGTTTCCACCCAGGTTTCTAACATAGCTGAAGAATGCTTTGTGGTTATCTTTAGTGTCCTTAGCGATTTTTCTCTCAAAGTTTGCCTTGGATGTTTTTATGAGAGAACGTAGTTTTCTGCTAATGTTGATCAGAGATGTCTTCCCTTCATGGGATTTCGCTCTGACGTGCAGTAGCTTCCTTCTTTTGTTATACAATTTGTTTATGGCTGAGGTCCACCAGACAGGATGCTTACATTTGGTGGAGAGTGACTTGGATTTGTTTGGGATTGCATGATCCATGCATTCTTGGAGATGTCCATAGAAAGCATTTGTGAAGGATTCGGCATTGTGGGATGTGGTATCCACTGGCACAGTGGGCTTAAAGGATACCATCTCAGTCTTAAGAAGAGTGAAGTCTGCTTTTGAGAAGTTTTTCACTGTGGTCTTTTGTGCTGGGGGTGGAGGTGGGATATGTATATCCAGGGTGATTAGTTTGTGGTCAGATCTCACTAGTGAGGGGTATACTTCCGGTGTGGAGCATTTTGTCCCCATGTTTGTGATGATCAAGTCTAGTATATTATCTCCCCTAGTGGGAGAGGTGACTAGTTGTTCCAGTGCATTTGAATTTATGAATTCCAGGAACATTTGGGCTAGGGTATTAGGGCTAGAATAATGTACCCAATCTACGTTTGGGTAGTTGAAGTCTCCCAGTATGATGGTATTTTGTGATACAGTCATATCCTCCAATGTCTTCAGGAAGGCTGAGTGGGGTTCTTGAGATTGGGAGGGTGGTCTGTAACATGCTACCAGTTGTATAGCAGTTTTGCCTATGGTTAGTTGCACCTGTATGGTCTCTGATGCTTCATGTGTTGCTACTAACCTGGAGGTGTGGGTGTCCTTTATGAATATGGACACTCCCTCCTTTGTGGTTCGCCCGGGTTTTGGGGCCGAAAAGCATGATACGAGGTATAGCCTGGTAGTGCTGGGGTGCTCTCAGGAACCTTGAACCAGGTTTCAGTTACTGCACAGACGTCAATGTTCTCCATGCTGAGGAGTGCATCAAGTGCCTGCATCTTGAGATTTAGACTTCTGGCGTTGAGCAGCATTACCCTTAGTTTTTTCCATTTTGTTTTCTAAGGAGGTGGGTTTGTCTTTTGAGCCTTGCCTAAAAAGGCACTATGGGGTGGCAAGAGCCTTAGCCAATATCCGGAAGCCCAGTGGTGCAGGTGTAAGCCATCCCTTGCAAGCAGCGTGGCTTGTCCAACATATCATCCCAGGCAGACAGACATTGGATCCCCTTAGAATGACACCAGTACTTGAGCCAATTGTTAAAGCTGATCATCTTGTCTTTGTATTGTGGTATCATTCTTGGTGAGGGCAAGATGCTGCTCAGGGTCAGGGTCATACCAGCCTGGGCTACATAATCGGAGAGCTCCTCTATGTCTCTTTTCATGTAGTCCAGGGAGGTGTCTCAGGTCATTCACACCAGCATGGACAATGACGGAGTCATATTTGTACTTGCTTTGGAGTGACCTGAGTGCGTGTGTTATGTGGCGGATCCTAGCTCCCGATAGACAGCTCACAGTCACCTTCTCCTTGTTCAGCCTGGTCAGTGGGACATCAGTGTGTCTGACTATGGAGTCACCTATTACTAGTGTATCAGGCAAGGTGTTTGGCCTTAAGGGCTGCGATTGGTCGACACACTGATTTATTGGAGTATGTGTTGCATGTGTTTTGTTTTGAGGTGGTGGATTTTTGGATGTCTGCTTTGGGAGCCTCTGTTGTTTTGGTAAGTTTTTTATTAGAGCTTCCGAGTATGTCTTTGTGTTTTTATGTGTTTGGTTTGCAGTTGTGGTAGGTCTATGTGGGACTGGGATTGTTGTGTGTGTGGTTGCCATCTCCTCCTGTCTGGTCATGCCAGCCCTGAGTTGAGAGAGTTCAGCCTCCAGTTTGGCTATATAGTTGCATCTCTCACATGTATTTGTGTTTGCTGGGAGGAGGAGAGGGTTGTCTGTGTACATGAGACAATTGTAGCATTGTCTCAAGATGCCCAGATTGACCAGCTGAACTGGAGACGACGCCAGTAATCTACCACTCGACATGCTAGAACAGTATAAGGGAGTGGTATACCTTTAAGGGAAGTGGGTATTCACAGGGGTGGTAAGTAGATGTAGTGCTTTACTTAGTACGAGAGTGCTTACTTAGTAGAGAAGTATTGAGAACAAGTGCTAGGCTTATAATACAGTGAGTAGTCTGGTTATACTAAGAGTAGAGCTTCCTTAAGGGAAAATTTGAAGAACAGACTTGGCGGAGCCAGAAAAGTTTAACCTTGTTTAACCGGCACTGCGCTTATGCACGACCGCGTAAAGCCGTGCAAACGCGGATTTTAAACAGTGAACTACAAAAGAGCTGGAAATGGTCCCAAACAACCAATTACTACAGCTTCTTGTGCTGAGGTCACTTCCCCCAAGGACAGGTAGGCTGCTCAATGCTCCCCACTCCCACTGGTGAGCAAAGAAACTTCCTTCTATCCAAGTAAGGTAATGGACAACACAGGAACTACACCACAGCCCAGAATACAGCAATGCCTGTAAACTGGTCTAAACTAGTCGAGGAAGGCGGGAAAACAGGGATTATTTTTTGTGTTTTTGTTTTTTGGTAGAAACACACAGAAAATGCAGAAACAGTGATAAATTAGTTACACAGGCTAGCACACTTTAGTGGGCAGCCTCCACAGTTAAATTAAACAAACAAACAAGCAAACTTTCAATCAAATTCGACTAAAATGTAACTTTAAGTGCAGATTTTAAAATAATGCAGCAATCAGTTAAAAAACAGTTCAGGCTAGTTCAAGCTAAGCTACAGAAGCTATTTCAAGTGAGAAAAAGCAAAGCTACTTAAATCCAGAAGGTAGTCGCTTTTCTGAGTTCCCTGCTGCTAGGACCACTCTGTAAACCCATGTGGAGCTTGTCTGAGCAGTATAGCCAGAAAAAAATGCCCAGAGGCGGATTTTAAACAGTGAACTACAAAAGAGCTGGAAATGGTCCCAAACAACCAATTACTACAGCTTCTTGTGCTGAGGTCACTTCCCCCAAGGACAGGTAGGCTGCTCAAGGCTCCCCACTCCCACTGGTGAGCAAAGAAACTTCCTTCTATCCAAGTAAGGTAATGGACAACACAGGAACTACACCACAGCCCAGAATACAGCAATGCCTGTAAACTGGTCTAAACTAGTCGAGGAAGGCGGGAAAACAAGGATTATTTTTTTGTTTTTTTGGTTTTTTGGTAGAAACACACAGAAAATAGCAGAAACAGTTGTACAACAGTACGCCTACATAAAAAGTTGCAAGCATTATTCTAACAGCTTCAGATAATTTTAAGCCAGTACCACTAGGCCACATACATATTTCAAACATTAGTGCACTGAATCTTTAAAATAATCTTGTCTCACGCCACCTGCAGGCAACGATCCAGACTCTGCTCGACTGCTTTTGCAAGTTGGATTACTTGGGTTGCTTCAATTAACTTAAATTAAAATAACGAGAGTTGTCCTCCAGTCAGCTCCATTTTGCAGGTTGCTGTGTACTTCTGCCTGGAGCCTGCTGCCAGTTTAAATTCAGTATCATCATTGTTCATATTCAACCACATACAGTATGATTGTACGTGGTAATAACTTACTAGAACAGTAAACAGACACACCCCTCGACCCTCACTCAGTTGAATTCCGACAGGCTGGCAATCTGCTGATGTCATCACGCACGCCTTGCAGGTGATGACTTCAACAGCATCTTTGACCAAAAAAATAAAAAATTTTGAAAGAACCCTGGGAAATTCAGGAATTAAAGGGAGCCACTCGGGAATCATGGCACCCCATTATTTTATCCTCAAAAGCGGTAAATGCAGAGAATTGTGGTACGGTTGAGAAATATGTCTGACACACATCCAATAACTATGTCAGATCATGCACCAATAAAAACTAAGACAAAAATGCAGGAATTTAAGGAATGGGTAGTGGAAATTATATGAGAGTTATTAGAGAAGATAGAATGGTATTCAGAAGTTATAGCTACTAAGTGGGATAAAATGAAAATTGAGTTTAAAATACAGTAGAAATTAAAGAAAAGGAGATATGGTTGTGAAGCAATGGGAATTATTTAGAGGGACTGACAAAGTTTAAAGTATTGCAGAAAAAGGGGAATCTCACAGAACAAGAACAGACACACCTGCAGACTGCTAAAGAGACAGTAAGAGAGTATCTGGACAATATGCATGAGTTTAGAAAGACTGCTGTTAAGCAACTATTTTTGATAATAACTTCAGAGCACAAAAACTTTTAGCACAACGACTTAGGCAACAGAAAGAAGAAAGGGTAGTTTTCAAACTTATGAAATTTCTATAAAGCAGAGAAATGTGGAAAGAAGGAAGGAGCACAAATAGAATTAGTTATAGAAGGATTAGTTATGCCAATATTAGAGGTAGATGAGGCTCAACAATTAACAGTTCATATAGGAGGAGATGAGAAAGAATGGTGATGTAGAATGGATCAGCAGGAAAGTCTTCATGAACAGATGGTATTCCTGTGTAACTTTGAAAGTTATGAGGGAAGAAAGTGATAAAGATCTGGAAGGTTTTGTTTAACAGTATTTTAAAAGGAGGGGGAGACACCAACATCTTGGAAGAAAGCTGGGTGACCCAGTTTTATATACACTCATTTCAATGTTAAACCATGATGATAAAGTGTCTATGTCTTGACTAACTAAAAGAATGGGAGGTGTGTTGCCACTGACAGATATGGATCAATGTGGTTTTGTGGAGGGGAGGTAAACATTTGACAACATTAATAAACAATGATGATCCAGAGAGAAGCAGAATGTAAGAAAATAACACTGTTTGTGGTGGATCTTGA
Organism: Protopterus annectens; assembly: GCF_019279795.1. NCBI lineage: Eukaryota > Metazoa > Chordata > Ceratodontiformes > Protopteridae > Protopterus > Protopterus annectens. Next base: position 264,530,715 of record NC_056750.1, read on the forward strand.
TGTTAAGAAAGCATTTGATGGAGCAACCTGGGATGTTATGAGTAGAGCAAGGGACGCATTACCTGATACAATAATAAGGTTAATTAGGAGGATATATGAAGGACTGGAGGCAAGAATTAAAGTGGGAGGGTTCAGTTGTGTTTGAACAAAGGAACCAGACAGGGATGTCCTCTTTCCCCTTTGTTATTTGCTGTATATTTAGAACTATTGGGAAAGAAAATGAAGGACTCAATAATTCAAGGACATAATTGGTATGGTAATTAAGAAAAGTCAGATTTATTTGTAGATGATATTATTTTGTACCTAATAAATCCAGAAAAGGGCATCTCAGTATTGTGGAACATTTTGATACAGTTTCAATCTTTTTTTGGGATATAAAATTAGTGAAGATAAAACAAATGTTATAGCTGTAAATATTGCACTCACATATGAATTCGTTCAGAAATACCCATATTTATGGGACTCAGAAGGATGAAGTATTTAGAAATAGGGATAAAAAGGCTTCTTTTATGGCAGCTAAGGATATGTATTAGGAGGCAAAACAACAGATGTAAAATACAAGCAGCGAAAATGTTTTTAGTCCTTTAAGTTTTATATACACATCAGTCATATCGTTATCAACCAGAGGAGAAGTTGTGAACAATAGTTAACAATGAGTTAAAGAAATATTTTCTAGGAGGGGAAAACGGCAAGGGTTAAGTGGGATAAGTTGATCCTAGGACAAGGTGAGTTAAGATTACCTGACATGAAGGGATATTTTAGAGCTCCACAATTAAGACTTTTATGTACAACTCAAGTAGAAAGTTATAACTCAAAGTGGAAAGGATGATGATGAAGGGGGGGGGGGTTGAAGAAATAAGGAAAGAGTGGGATTTTGGATGAAGATCCTTAAGGAGAATAACAACAGCCCTGCAGAATATTATATTCATGAAGTAGTAGAAAATATTCTAACAACTAAGCCAACATGAGAATGGAGAAAGATTTTGCCAATAAGGATGACTTTAAGTAGGGGTAAAGATAATAGGCAAGAGGGGGCTAGAAATTACTGGAGAAAACTGGCAAAGGAAATAATGTATTGGGAGCAAGTAACTAGAGATGGAAAGGTAAAAGAATGGAAAGAAGCCAAGAACCTATTTGGAATGCAATGCTAATGACTGCCTTTCTTACCAGGGATTGATCAGAGTATAGGAAAAGAGAAAGAGTTAGGGGAATTATAAGTGAAATACCTTCTCTGGTAAAGTTTTTAGCTGAAGCTAGAACAGAAGCTGCTGTTAAAAATGGATAATTAGTAAGGCATATAAAATAGTGCACAATAACTATAAGAATCAATCAAGGGAGGTTAGAAAAGTTTGGGTAGAAAGTTTGGATAAGCAATTTACAATGGAACAATTGGAGGACATGTGTATGGCTTATAGGTATGCAACCAAGTCTGGAAGATGTAGGATTTTTGCTTGGAAGTATTTACATGGGTATTTTATACCCCAAGCAAACGTCAAATAATTTCTCCTTAGGTGGATAGCAAATATTAAAGGAGTGATACAGAAGAATGAGGTAACCCTGAACAGTTGTCTATATGTTTTGGGAGTTTAATAAGTTGGCCTATTTTACAAATCCACTACAAACTGCTCTGTCAGAAGTACTGGGTGACCAAATGGCTGTAACTAAGGAAATGCTTCTTTTGAACTGGGACACAAGATCTGAACTGCTTTGTTAATTTTAATTATGGTGTTTGCAATTACTAAAAAATGGAAATCAAAGTGTAAACCAACTGTATTTGAATTACTGAATACTATAACACAGATAAAAAATGGAAATGGGATCTTTAGAAAAAGGAGGGAGCAAATTACAAACACATAAATAGAAATTGTGGGAAAAATACATGCAAAATAATGTTCAGGAGGAGGAGTGAGATCTAAGGGAAGACAGGAAATGAGAAATTTTATGTAATGCTGGACGAATGATAGTTACATAAAAAAACATATGTGATATATAATGCATGTAACTGGAAATGTGTTAATATGGTTTGTTTTACTTTATATCACTGTATGTTAGACTAAGTGATAATTTAATAAATGTTAAGCTATGTTACTTATGAGTCAGGATATCAATGAAGCATTATTTTCATGTTTATCTAATGCAGAGTTGTATGAAAGGTTGGACACAACAGAGGAAGAAAAGGACCTGTACCAACTGGCTAGACAGACGGACCGAGCTAGTAAAGATGTGCAGCAGGTAAATGTGATAAAGAATAATGAGGGAAACATACTCACAAGCAAGGAGAGTGTGTTGAGCAGATGGAAAGAGTACTTTGAGAGGTTGATGAATGAAGAGAATGAGAGGGAGAGAAGGTTGGATGATGTGGGGATAGTGAATCTGGAAGTGGAATGAATTAGCAAGGAGGAAGTAAGGACAGCTATGAAGAGGATGAAGAATGGAAAGGCTGCTGGTCCAGATGACATACCTTTGGATGCATGGAGGTGTTTACAAGAGATGTCAGTGGAATTTTTAACCAGATCATTTAATGAAATCTTGGAAAGTGAGAAGATGCCTAAGCAGTGGAGAAGAAGTGTTTTGGTACCAATTTTTAAGAATAGGGGTGATGTGCAGAGCTGTAGTAACCACAGAGGAATAGAATTGATCAGTCACAGCATGAAGTTATGGGAAAGAGTAGTGGAAGCTAAGTTAAGAAGGGAGGTGATGATTAATGAACAGAAGTATGGTTTCCTGCCAGGAAAAAGCACTACAAATGTGATGTTTGCTCTGAGAGTGTTGAAGGAGAAGTATAGAGAAGGTCAAAAGGAGTTGCATTTTGTCTTTGTGAAAGCATATGACAGGGTGTCTAGAGAGGAGTTGTGGTATTGTATGAGGAAGTTGGGAGTGGCAGAGAAGTATGTAAGAGTGGTACAGGATATGTATGAGGGTAGTGGTGGGGTATGTTGTAGGAGTGACAGATGCATTTAAGGTGGAGGTAGGATTACATCAAGGATCAGCTCTGAGTCCTTTCTTATTTGCAATAGTGATGGACAGGTTCACTGATGGGATCAGACAGGAGTCCCCGTGGACTATGATGTTTGCCAATGACATTGTGATCTGTAGTGAGCATAGGGAATAGGTTGAGGAGACCCTGGAGAGGTGGAGATATGCTCTAGAGAGGAGAAAAATGAAGGCAGCAGGAATAAGACAGAATATATGTGTGTGAATGAGAGAGAGGCTAGAGGAATGGTGAGGATGCAGGGAGTAGAGTTGGCAAAGGTGGATGAATTTAAATACTTGAGCTCAACAGTTCAAAGTAACAGTGAGTGTGGAAGGCAGGTGAAAAAGAGAGTACAGGCAGGGTGGAGTGGGGAGAGAAGAATGTCTAAAGTGATTTGTGACAGACGGGTACCAGTAAGAGTGAAAGGGAAGGCCTACAAGAGGGTAGTAAGACCAACTATGTTATATGGGTTGGAGACAGTGACATTGACAAAAAGGCAGGAGTCATAGCTAGAGGTGGCAGAGATAAAGATGTTAAGATTTGCACTGGGTGTGACAAGGATGGACAGGATTAGGAATCAGTATATTAGAGGGCCAGCTCAGGTTGGACAGTTTGGAGACAAAGCCAGAGAGACAAGATTGCATTGGTTTCGACATGTTCTGAGGAAGGATGCTGGGTATATTGGGAAAAGGTTGCTAAGGATGGAGCTGCCAGGTAAGAGGAAAAGAGGAAGGCCTAAGATAAGATTTATGGATGTGGTGAGAGAGGACATGCAGGTGGTTCATGTGACAGAGCAAGATGCAGAGGACAGGAAGAAATGGGAACATATGATCTGCTGTGGTAACTCCTAATGGAAACAGCTGAAAGAAGAAGATCTAATGCAGAATTTTTTGCCCATTACTGAACATTATTTGGTTAAGTTTTACTTCTTAACTGTATCATACTTCATTTTTCATGTAGAGTTGTTGGTATACAATCTTTGTTCATTTTTTAATAATTATTTTCCTTGTTTCAGTAAATCTACACCACAGAGGAGGATACTGATTTTTTTAACACTTGTTGGAATTACTATATTCTGTAAAGTGAAAGAGATTTAAAGAGAACACATTTGTCTATCTATAGTGACTGAAATCTGACTATACTTCCATATCAAAGATTCTTTGGGAATTTGCCCTTTTCCCCACGTAGTGCAATGTCATAGTTGGTATATTTAGTTAGGGGGTGTGGAGGGGCACAGCCCCCCACCAGGGTGGGTTGTAAATTTATCTGTTGTTATGCCATTATTACGGTGGACCACTGGTCACTTACCTTGTGAATAATTGCAATGTAACAATTGTTCGCAGAATTTTGCTTTTACTGAAAACAGGTCGATGAAAAGGTATTCAATGTATTTACATTTCAATGATATGATATAATATAGACCCCTTTTAGGCATAAAAAAATGCTGCAAAGCTGCAGGTTATATTACTATAATCTATGCAAACTCCATATCTTGCTTATTAATTTTTTTACAACAGTCTCCTTGCACTCTGGGTAATGCCATCACCATCTCTGTTATTGTCAATGAGATAAAAAAAATAAAGGTGACCAGTGTCTACATATATTTAATAAATTGTATAGCTATTCCAAGGTTACTAAGCCTTATGACCATTAACATCTTGATTACCCTCCCTCACACCACACCTCCAGAGGGCTGCATATGCCTTCCTGAATGGTCCTGACCAAGAAGCATTCTACATAAACTGTTACACCAATACAAAGATGTGTACCAATTACTAGGCAAATAACCTCCATGGTGTGAGGCAGAAATTGGGACAGTGAAAAAAAAGATCTATGTGACACCAGGCTTTGATGGGAAATGTCAGCACTAGCCCCATGTTCCAAATGTGGTTCTGTTTCACTGAATGTTTCAGGCATTTCAGTTTGTACTTGAAAAGAAAATATATCAGCCTGTTTGCACATGCTTCCGGATGTTCTGTAACAAACACTGTCCCATGTAGTCCATTTCTATATGCAGTAAAACACAAGAAATCTAGAGAAAAAATAAGAGCATTCTTAGGTGAATTGATAAACCTACTGAGTGCCAGTCACAGAGGCCTGCATAACCTAAAGCAGTCTGTATTATCCATTACACAGCTATAATCCAGTCATCTTCACACAGCTTTGAACCTTCAGCTCCTCTGTCATTTATCAGGTTTCTATCCAGTATTCCAAAAACAGCACAAGAAGACGCATTTAGTTATTTCTTCACTGGAGCTTGTTAACTGGAGTAGAGTACTGACCCTGTGAGCATTTTCAGGCTTAGCCCAGGAGTAAGCTATTCAAAAAGTTAAAAAGTTACAAAATAAATGTAAAAAAACAAAGACTTAAATAAATCCACAGCTTAAAAGAGAGAGAGAGACACACAAAGAAAATAGTAGCAGAACACACACAAGCATAACATCAGAATAGCCTTGGTAATAAATATTAAATGTTAAGGTGGTAACAAAAACAATCTTTCAATGCACATTAGTATTACCTAGCTACCAAAGGTGTTAAACATCCTGAATTGTTCTGCACTGCAAGTCAATCCGTAAATAACTAATTATCTACCAGCAGCACAAAGACATGGTGATTAGCATATCTCTACATCAGTGAGTGCAAACTATGGAAGTTAAAACAGAAATATCTTAAATCATAGCAAAAATGTCTGAAGAAATAATGAGATTTTCCAATTAGATATAAACTATTAAAGTCTAAATCAATGTAAGGCATAGAAAGATGTATCTGAGTTCAGAGGTTCATAAGTCAATACTAGGCTGTTGATCCAGAGGACCATTAGTAGAATACCCACAATACCCTAAAACTGTAGGTTCCCATTGTCACAACTAGTTACAAACCTTTTCAAATATAGGCTTGAGGGGCCAAACCCAGGGTGTACTTACAGATGCCCACTAGACACCAAGTAGAACTCTTCACTACCGTGCATTAACTGCACACACACATACACACACACACACACACACACACACACACACACATATACATATATATATATATATATATATATATATATATATATATATATATATATATATATATATATATATATATATATATATATATATATATATATATATATATGTGTTGTGACACCCGTGCCCTGGCCCAGCAATCAAGGAGCCTCAATCCTCACCACTAACACCAGAGAGGGCATCTCATATATGAGGAAAGGATAACAAATATACACAGTAAAGTGCAATTTCCCTTAAGAGCACACAGAGATCACAGTCAGTCTGGGGCTGGTCACTCCCTTGCTCTCCAGGTCCCCAGTAAGACTCCCCACTGGCACAGCTATAAGGTCCAGACCTCAACCAGCTGGGCAAGCTAAAATCTCCAGCACCCTCTCTGTCCAACCAGTGCTTCCTGTCCCTGCCCAAGTAGCTGACAGACACACACACTTTGAGATAAGAGTTTACACAACCACACAGACAGTTCTGGGGAATGCTGGCACAGGTTCTCCAGCTGTGCCCCTTTTACCCAGTCTATACGGCAAAAATCCCTGCCACCACCCAGCTAATACTTAGCTATTCAAAGGCCCTTAAAGGGGTGTCCAGTTATCACTGTGCAATATTATTATCCAATTGGTAGTATAACTAAACAGTCAAGGCTTATTAGAGTGACTTGGTACAGAAACTTTATATACATGCAATGTACTCTTAAGGCTTAACTTATCTCTACACAAACCAGCCACAGTTAAAAGGTTTTAAAATATTTAATAATAAATAATTAAAACCACAAGACAATACTTTCTACTACATAGTGCTAGTCAAGAGTTCAGAGATCACACAGAAATACTTAAATGAACTAAAAGGGATTCCAGCCCTGTAGCTTCCCTCTGGTGGATATTAATCCTCTGTACCTGCACTACACAACATGGTAATAATGTAAAACAAATAAATAAATAAAATATGCCTGATATAAAAAAAAGTAAATTACAAAGGCTGAAAAAAGGCTTCAAACCCTATACCCTCACCACAGGCTACAGGAGTTAAGAACTGTAGCTAAGCTAAGAAAGAGATTACGTTGTCCTCCTTGGTTGTGCCTGAAAATAGCATGAGGTTAAGTCTGCCTTTCTTAACTAAATTATTTATCTTTTAATTCACTTCCTTATTTAAAAAAGAACATATTTGTTTAGGAAAGATACTAATAAGGTTTCTGATAAATATTTTTTTGTCTGAAGAAACAGATTTACATCTGAAGCATGCAGAATACGTATTTATTTATGCTTTGTTGACCAGGTATTCCCACTAGTCCAGAAGCATCTTTTAGGGGAGACCCAAGTTGGCATTCATACTGACTGAGGAAAAACTTGGTCAGGGCACTGGCAAACTTTGCCTCCTCTTTTTGATAACTGCAGTAGGATCTTTTACAACTACCGGAGCTATCACCATCTCCATTAGAAAATACATTGGTTTAACTTCTCATCTGAAAATCAGTTGCTGCTTGTATGTATGTCACTGGCATTGCAATGTGATGCCTCACCCTACATCAGTGAGTTAGTCCAATAGAAAATAACACACAGGTCTCTTTCACTCACTGTAAAACTTGTCTGACTAGATAGCAAGGCACAGAAAGTAATCCACTCAGGTAAAAGATGGTTGGCTCAGGACTACACAATTACATGTTTAATATGAATTTTGATTATTCAAAGGTTGTGATGAGATAATGCAGGCTTACTACTGGAGGCAATCTTGTTTTTGTATCTCTAGGCAACTGATATTTGGAAGGAAAGAGATGCCGTTTGAATGATGAGTCAGTTCAGGTCACATAACCTACTGGACATATGAGGTGACAGAGTCCAGATGAAATGAACTTGAAAAGATTGAAGTAATGGTCAAAAACATGGCAGTTTCCTCTAGTACCACCTCCTTATATTCTTCCAGGATCCCCCAGTTGCTGCTTGATCACATTTCTTGCTTACTTTAGGTAATCTGAGATCAGCAGATATGTATGTCCAAAACAAGCAAAATAATGTATGTGGAAAACAAACATGAAATATGGAATGCATAGCTGGGAAGGAAGCAACAATTGTAATTAATAAAAGACACTTGAGAGAAGTCATATCAGCTGACTCAAGATTAATCAAGCTATATGAAGAAGTAGACAAGGCTTGTAGGATAGTAGAATACTCCACAAGAGTGAGCTGCTCTAGAAAATGAGATGTTATTATCCATCTTTGTAGATATTCTGCAAGACTTCATATAGATCATGTATTTATTAATTGATGGATTTGTTTATTTTTTTTTCTATTATATTTATATTTCATTGACTGGTTTAGTCTCACTAGGCCTGTATCCTTTTTTCTGGTGGGAGAACCAAGGTGATATTTATACTGGTTAGGAGACATTTTAGCAGGAAACCATGGAAATTACCATACTCTTTTTGATAAGAGATGTGGAATCTTTTACAATCACCTGAGGTACCACCGTTTCAAGCAAATGAGGCCTCAGTTTAACATCTCATATGAAAAATGGATTGCATAGAGCTCTAGAGATCCCATATTTGCAATGGCATAGACTAGAATGAGGCAATTCAGAGGTTAACAACAGGATGGTACATGGTTTGTAAAAAAACAAAAAGTCATGCAAAGCAAGATTAGTAAAGATTTATATGCCTCCTTTTGAAAGAGAGGAGGCAGGCAAAAATGATGATGATTGTGATGTCTCCCATCTCTGGGCCAGTAATCAAGGAGCCTAAATCCTCACCACTGAGGAGAGGGACGTTCACCTGGAATAAAAGTAGATACATACAGTATTTCCAGATGTGGCTCTCTGCATCAAGCACAACTTCCCTTAAGAGCACACAGGGAAGACACTCAGCGCAGGGGCTGGGTTTCCCTCTCTCTCCAGATCCCCAGTAAGACTCCTCACTGGCACAGCTATAGAGCTGAGTCCTCAGTCACGTGTCCAAGCCAAGCCCTCCACTACTCTCTCTGTGAAACCAGTGCTCTGTGTCCCTGGTACAAGTAGCTGACACACACACACTCTTTGGGATTTGATTTTCACACACACACACACACACACACACACACACACACACACACACACACACACACTTTTGAAAGGCTGGCACAGATTTACTATATATGCCCCATTCTGCCCAGACTATAAGGAAGTTACTGCCATGAGACACTCCAAGGGTACCCAATTAAACTGAAATTAATATTAATACAAATGGTAGTGTTTTGACCAATGCAGTAAGTCTTTCAAGAGTGGCCACAGAGTCACCAAATAGATATGAGTACTGTTAAAGATTAAAATATTCTCTAAAGGACCAGCCACAATGAAAAGTTTAAAGGTATTTAATAATAAATAAAAGAACATGAACATACTAAATATCTATTTACAATAAAGACTAGAGTTTCAGTCACAGGAAATATTAAAAATAACACACATATTCACACAGATACAGAAAAACAGTACTTAACTAATCTCATAATATTTTCCCACTTGATCTATAGTATTACTATTCCCTGATTACTTACTAGAGCAAGCAAGATGAAATAGGTGAGCAATACCTCTATGTCAGGTTTCAAATCCAGAGTGCTCTGAGACTTCAGTCTCATCTAGTATTAAATATCATTACAGAGCTGGCTTACAGAATGGCATCACACACATCTGGACTTATGACTTCTGGTTTCTATACTACCCCCTTGGCTAGAACTTGCTAGGATTTAGCACATATATGTCAATAACACACACACACACACACACACACACACACACACACACACATAGAGCTTTGCTAAGATCTGTTGCAGCTTCTGGAAGTCATAAAACAATTTCAAACTTCTACCCTTACAGAGTAGAAATTAGTTCACTGTTAAAGGCAATACAGAATGCTTCCTACAACTTGTTTTCCTGGACATTTTGTCTCTGGCTGCAATCAAAACTGTAAGATGCCATCTTTATGGCCTAAATTAAGTAATTTAATTTCACACTATATTTCAAAGTTAGCTGGACTGAGATTAACCTCTTCTCTTCCAGTATCCTCTATTAACATATATATATTTCCTCAGTTATAAAAGTACAGTTTGAAATAAATATATATTTATTTTCTGTCCAGCAGGACACACTGTTGATACATGTTTAGCACAAGCAACTTTACAAATACATTTTCAACACAAGCATCTTTACAAATCAATGTGATATACAAATTATATATACTTATTTACAAAATTCCAGCTAGCTATACATCTTGCATATCCACTGCCCTACTTCTCCTAGCATAGCTGACAATACCTTACATTGTCACAATGATGATAATGTTTATGTACCTCAGTAGAAATAAAGGCTCTAAGTGTATATTAGATTTCAGTGATGGAGTATATGAGAACCTTAGTCCAACATCTGAATATGCAAGGCAAAAAATAATGCTTTTACCGAAAGGATGATTGAAACAACATTCCGTAAAAGCTGGAAAGTCCAAATTCCCAGATGAAATTAAAATGTGCATGGGAGAGGCTCAAGTAAATTCCTGTGAAAAGTGAAAAATGCATTAAAATAGGTGGTCTAAAGTTTACTGGGTTTCCTTCAGCTGCTCGATAGCCCTTTGGATGAATTATACTTACTCAAGCATAACTGCTTGATACACTACTTAGTCATTCTAATTGGTATAGTACACAGTGTAATAATATGCAAGAGCTTGAAATATACTGAAATACATTTATTTTTATCGATTGTCACAAGACAGTGTCTCAGTAAGAGAGCAAGATGATTTTATGTTTTGTCTTTTTTTTTTACTTATTTCTCTGTGTTGCAGCAACCACAGAGTAGACTACATAGGTAAGGAGAGGTACGAGGGTTTTGTTCGCCACACAGGAGGGGTATAAAGGGGCTTGCCTCCTCCAATATGCTTGCTTTAATAGTTGGTGCCTGCAGTTACATAAAGTTAATTAAGCTGCAGTGAAATGTCTTAAAGTGCTTTGTGTATTTTAGGTGGTAGTTTCATAGGGTAGCTAACTGACTGAGAAAGCACTTGGGTTTTGATTAGGCACAGTCGGCCCCATTTTACCAAAAGGATAATGCAACAGAGACAAGGCAAATCACAAACCCTTTTCTTCCATCAGAATACACACTGACAACTATTTCTTATGTGTTAGCGAGTTAGAGGTACTAGATAACACATTGTGTAATTTTACCCTTCCTGAATTATTTAATTCTGTTAATAGTTTTGACCCCCAAAGATGTCCTTACAATGCTTACAGCAAAAAAAAAATACTTTCTACAATATGTAAATGAGCCACCCAGCATCTAATTTGACATTTTTTGTTGTTTCACTTATCTACAAGTGGTTACTTTCCTGAATTACTTTCTTTCCCATGGGGTATTTCAGTTTTTTTGCATTTGTCTTTCTCTTTAAGTGTTATTATTATATCCCCATCTCCCTCCTTTCCCTGAGAATGCAGATATAAAATACTTTATTCCCTCTCTCTCTGTGTTGCATACATTCTGGTGCAGAATGTGTACCATTTTGTTATCTTTCTCTGTAATGATGCTATTTTTTATGTGCCATTACAGAGATGCATCTCCAGAACAGAACAAATTAGAGTCCACCAAATCATTACACTATGAAATAATAATATCATTGTTTTTGCTGGTTATCCTTTTTATAGATATTTTATTTAACCATGTCCACTCTTACTACATTTGTTGCTTATTTTTAGTTTATTTGAAATAATAACTGTATCCAGGTCTCCTTCAAAGTTTGTTATACTCCACAACAGTTTACTTGTTCTTGAGGTTTCATTTTTGAAGTGCTTTACTTTCCACATCATTGCACTGAATAAAATTTGATGAAATGACTATCCATCCTCACTTCCCCCCAGTTTGCATTGATGCTTTTTAATTTTTTTTAGCCTCCTGACCCTGCTGATCGTCTGCCTAATTGTAGTGACTGTGCCTATTTATTTCCTGACTGAGATCCAACATTGAGGTGGTCATGCTTATCCTACCATGCTGTGGATACCTGCAAGGTCCAAAGGAGTGGTTGATAAATTATGTGTTGCAAGAGATTGCCACTGGCTTCAGTAGGTGATGCTACCCTCATACCCTTCTGAGGGATGTTAGCAAGCTCCACCTTCTCACTCATCTTCCTCCGCAGCTAGTTCCTCCAGTGTCTTCATCACAGATCAAACCCAGGTCATCCGTATAATAGTCAGGCCTTCATTCATTTGTGCCTCACAGCTGGCTAACTTACATTCAGTGGAGGTCATTGTTGTTTCTATTCACATGAAATGTCTCAAGAGTAAGATGGATGATGGGTAGAACTGAGTCAAGATATGGAGGGTAAAAGTGCTTGGAATTCATAAACCCATGTGGGGATCATTTTTTTTCTTGTTGTTTGTTTGTTAGTTTTGTACTCCTTTGTAAGTGAAATGCAGTTTTCTACAATACGACAGAACCTTGTATTTGAATGATGGAAGCTGTGACACTGCCAGCCCAGCTATCTGGAATTTTGTGAATAATTCTGTGTCATTTGTGAATATTGATATGATTTATACAGAACTGTATGTTATGCTTTGAGTTTCAAGAATGTAACCACAGCATACCCTACTGGAACGTAGAAGATTAACTTACAAAACTTCAAGAAAATAAGCTGAAATTAAGTGCTTTAAGATTGCGCAATAAAAGTTAGTTTCAATGCAGCAAAGGGACAGCATGTCTACAGCTAGAAGTTTTTTCTTTTGTCTTGGAGAGAAGTAATTACTAGGTCTAAAATGTAAAAGTGTTTTATTGCTTTATGACTTCCTAGCAGCTGCACAGTTCTGAGAGATATGTATTTCTCACACAGAGATGTACATTCTGTTAAGTCTCTGTTTAGCTTGGGAACTAAAGCCAGGTGACAAAAATGTGATGTCATCCAAGCTAACCCATCAGTCATATCTAATATTGAGTTAAAATATGTCTCAGAGATAGACTGTGCATTTTGTATTTTGTATTGGACCTAGCAAGAACATCCACTCATCATCACACCTGTACTTGCTCTTTAAGTAAGTTATTTAGGGCATATTATCTCTTTTAGATATAGATAGGACTATAGTAAAGATTAGTTTAGATGTTTTCTGTATTTACTTGAAACTGTCCTGCAATGTTGTTTTAAAATATTTCCTGTGATTTTGAACTCTGAAGTAACTGGGTTTGTTTTCTGAGTATTGTCTTGTTCTTTTATTATTTATTATTAAATATATTTAAACCTATCTTTGTGGCTGATATTTGTAATACATATTTAAGCTCTTAGAGTACTTGCATATGTATTTGGTGACACTGTACAGGCCACTCCTAAATAGCCTTGCTTGGTCAGACTACCATTTGGATTATTAGTAACATTACACAGTAGGATTGGACACCCTTTGTAAGGGCCTTATAGTAGATGATAAGTAGGGGTTAGTGGCAGTGATAACTACCTTATAGTCAGGGCAGAAGGGGGCATAGCTAGTAAACCTGTGCCAGCCTTCCCCACGTGTGTCTGGGGGTGTTTGTATATAAATCAAATCTCAAAGTGTGTGTGTGTGTGTGTGTGTGTCAGCTACTTGGGCATTGACACGAAGCACTGGTTGGACAGAGAGGGTGCTGAAGGTCTTGGCTTGGCCCTCAACTGAGATCTTAACCCTATAGCTGTGCCAGCGGGGAGTCTTATTGGGGATCTGGAGAAAGAGGGAGAATCCAGCCCCAGACTGACTGTGATCTCTGTGTGCGCTTAAGGGGAAGTGCACTTTATTGTGTGTGTACTTGTCATCCTCCCATTGTGTACATCCCTCACTGTTGCCAGAGGTGAGGATTGAGGCTCCTTGTTTACTGGGCCAGTGCAGGGGTGTCACAGAAGTGATATCTATAGTTAGGAAATATTTATTTTTTATTATTTCAGAACACTTATGGATTTGTTATTCTTAGTAGGACATCAAACATCAGAAAACCTGACAGTTAAGACACATATTTTAACAAACATATGTGTGTTAGGTAGTGAGTTTTTTCAATTTCTCATACCATGTGCAAAGGGATTTTACCCATGGAAAAAGGCTAAATATGATGTCTCTGCTGATCTGAGTGCTAACAAGCTCACAGCATCCTCCTCTATCATAATGCACATTAACAGAATAGGAATGAAAACACCTGCAGCCCTATGCTGATGAGTCCTGGAGAATGTCATACAGCACAGGAGTTGATGCCAGCTGTGCACCTCAGAGGTGCAGTATATGAACATTACAGCTGGGCTTTGATGCATCTTATAACAGTTCCAAAGGCTCACTGATAAAAGAACAGAAGGGCAGAAGGGGCTGTATATATAGACATGGCTGCTTAATATATTTTGAGTAAGTTATTGTGTACTGGTAACTGTTAGTCACCCCCAGTCCTGTGCAGTATGCAAAGTAGAACACAAAACCAAGTTACCCAGGGCTGCACATGCATTTGCAAAGCCTGATATATGTCTACTGCTGCACCAGACATATGCTAATGGGATGCATAAGAAACCATATTTTGAATCCCTCTGGTATATGTACAACTGTTTAACTTAATGATGTGAAGTAGAACATGTTACATTACGAGGGCCTGTTGCAGCAGATGTTACATTATATGTATCTTTCACTATACTGAGCAGACAGTGGCAGATGTGATCCATGTAGCAGTGGCCTCCCCCATACTATGAGGTATTCTTCAAGAGTACAGCTAAGAAACATAAGTGAACATTTCTCAGGAGATTAAAGGATGGAATTCCAAATTTAAACTGGTGGAATTTCTGCAAAGAAACTGAAGCATTAGATTCTGAAATTTATTCTGTTTCCACTGGGTTGTATGCAGTGAATTTGAATGTTAAGGGTCAGTTGGTCTTTTAACTATGTGACAGTTGGGGTTGATGGAGTTGATGCTGGTTGTTTGGCTGACAACTGTGATGGGCAAAGAGAATTTATAAAGCAGCAAAGCTCCTCCTCCTGTATGTTTATTTGGCTAGCAATTAAAATACATTTGTAGTTAGGAAAGAAGTGTTGAAGGTTTAGTGTATCTTTCTTTATCCTGGATTCTGTGATGGAATTTGATATGACAGTAATAAATAAGGAAGTCACAGGAGATAAAACCCTCTGCATAAGAAGGTATGCATTCATTTGCCTCCATGCCTATAGATACACTCTATAAAACTTTTAATTTTGTTAGTATTTGACATTATGTCTCTTGAATTCTGACATTAAGAATTTTTAGCTATAATCTTCTACATGAAATCCAATATTAAGCTATATTTTTTCACCTGGTTTAAGAATTAAGAGTGAAATAACACAAATGATTATTTTCTCTGTTCTAGATTTTACCACTGCCTGCTTTGAAAAATGTCATCCCTTTCCATATTACATCTAAATACTCAAGCAATGCTGAATATAAATAATAATCTTAACAGCATTAAAACTGTAATTTTAGATTAATCTTGGAAAAAAAAATCAGAAGTTTTATGCCCCAGATTACTTTGGAGCCTATATTTACATTCTTTTTTTTCCCCCTTGAGCAGTTAAATCTTGTGAATGGTTCTGCTTCTTTTCTCTTCTTTATTTCAGCTGTGCTATTTATAGGACATTTGTTTTCAATGATTCATTATCTTCTCAATGACCTTCTACCGGTTATATAACAAGTTCCTACAAAGAATACTAAGTAGATAACATGCACATTTATGCAAAATCAAAAATGTTATAATTAATAGCTGTATTCAATTTTCCCCAGTTTTAGCATATAGTATTATGCAGTTGCCTGAATATCTGTTCTGCAAATCTGGACATCTCAGTGTTGTATCCTGCAACTCTGCACTTACATAAAATAAGCAGAACTATTTACAGTCTTAAGTTGCATGTGCAAACAGACTTCTGATATTTGTCCCTTTTCTATTTACCCTTTCTTCCCTACATCTTTAAAATATTTATTGCACAAAAACGTATTATCAAAGTTGTAGCTATCTTTTTGCCAGAGTGAAAAAAAAATATCAGAAACAGATGATCTGATGGTGCATGGAGAATGGACAAGTGCTAGAGGCAGGTTTGAATAATTTTTCAGGTACCTTTAAGGTTCTGCTTATCACAAGATGTACAGTATATGGTAGAGAAAGTACACATCAGGCATCTCTACCACAAAAGAGTGAGAAACATGTTATGGAAATTAAAGAACATGCTGGAGGTAAAGGATTATAACATAATAAGCTGTAGCAATGGAGAAGACAATGCAGAAATACCTGTAAAAATCAGTCCATATTACATTATGAGACAAGTTAATACAAGATGACTTAGACAATCGCTTTCTGATAACACTTCCAGTGTCTGTATGCATGCCTTTTTGTATACCTTACTAACATTTAGCAAACACCTAATGCCTGCTTCTTTATGAAGAACAAGAAATCACTAGTAGCATTAATAAGCCCTGCCAATGATAAACGGTCACAGTTCTCCATACTTAAAGCTACAACTCGTACAGATACGCATCATGGTCATGATGGATTACAAAAAAAAGCAAAATA